>NC_091284.1:761149635-761434635 GCF_032444005.1 Ranitomeya imitator
CCAGGAGGAAACAGGTCCAATACTAGAACATTGACTGGAGGCCAGGATCAAAGCACTAGGTGGAGTTAAATAGAGCAGCACCTAACGACTTCACCACATCACCTGAGGAAGGAAACTCAGAAGCCGCAGTACCACTTTCCTCCACCAATGGAAGCTCACAGAGAGAACCAGCCGAAGTACCACTTGTGACCACAGGAGGGAGCTCTGCCACAGAATTCACAACACCTTCCAGAGCTATAGTAATGTGGAGGCCCCCTATATTTCTGTTAACATATGATGGACCTGAGTGAGGACTTGTCTTGTTTTTTTGTGGATTTAGATTAAGATTTTATTGGGAACATTTTACATATTGTTTGAGATCACAATTATCCTGTGCCCTACGCTGAGCACTTTCTTTAAGGTTTCCATCTAAATCTCCAAGTGACTTGACTCAGATGAAACTCCTGAGGGATCCATTCACTATAATGAAGCAGCAGAGTTACTCTAGACTCGGAGCTTTTATGCATGCCTAAAACGACGGACACCACCGGATGACAGGCCAAACAAAGTCCACAGTGTCCCCATCTGCCTCATTATAGGAAATCTTCCATCAGGGTTCCATCTCAATTCCATCTCAATTACGTATTACAGAGATTTACATCGAAACCCCGCTGTAAGCGCTCAGCACAGAGTGCACGATAAATGTAAGCCTAGCCTTACTGCGATATTTGGGAAACAGAATGAAGAAACTTAGTAGTAAGTCAAGAACTGGTTCTATTTATGTTTTACGTTGTTCATTGTGTTCAATAAGTGATTCGATTGCAACATTTAGCGGGTTACACTGCCAGGAGTGAGTGCCTGGTGTCAACTGTTATATCAGGTAAACACCCAACGGTGATTGATGCCATGATGTGTATTTACTTCATTCATGCTACAAATATCGGGAAGCGGATAAGTCGAGGGTGCCAACAATTTTATCTGGCCCGTTTTAGGGATTTCATGTGAAAATATGTCCAAGTTGCTATTTTATCTCTGTTTTTTGGTGTTGTTCCAATACACACAAAGGAAATAAACATGTGTATAACAAAACGTGTTATTGCAATAATTTTCTGGGAAAAATACTATGCTATTTGAATTTCCAAGTCCGATCCTTTTGTTCTTTTGTTATCAGCTGCCAGAGGTGTCTGCCACTAGCCTATACTCTTCTCGCCTTTAATAACACATTCATGCTCAGGTTCTCTAGGTGTATCCTCCTCCAGGAAAACTCTTATAAAATCCTAACTAGATGGCATAAGATACCAGCCAAACGTTATCATATGGGCCTATCAGAAACTGGCGCTTACTGGAGGTGTCATACACATATGGGTCATCACACCCACATCTTTTGGGAATGCTCGGTGCTTAGTGGCTTTTGGTCGGATATTAATCGAGAACTTAAAAATTACAGCTCCTTACTTCTGACCTACAGGCTATAGACACTCTTTTGTCGTCCCCATCCAAACACTTTAAACCATTGAAAGATGGCCTTCTCCCTTTACTAATCAGTGCAGCAAAACACTTAATCGCTCTGCACTGGAAGGACGAGTCCCTTCCCACTTTCCGGGAATGGATCTCCAAAGTGAATCAAGTTTCCCGCCTGGAAGAACTCACCAGCTGGGAATCACGCACCCACAAAAAATATAGCAAAACATGGGCTCCTTGGAAGCAATTACATAGTTAGAATTCAAGTGGAAAGACATAGCTTATATATGTCCGTACTCTTTGTGAGTCTAAGCCTCCTTATTGTCACATTCGCACTATCATTAATTCTGCTCACCATAATTGACCATATGTCTCTGGCCCTCATATATTTACCTCCTGGCGAATTTGTTAGCTTGGCTATATGCTATAGTATTCAATCATGTGTACTTCCCCTTTTGTTGTTTATAGTTGGTAATTCCCCTCTATGATACCTTGTTTGAAAGAGATAACCCAACCTAACCAAAGTTTTTGAACCCCCCTCCCCTTCCCTATCTTCTCCTTTTCCCTATTACCCCCCCCCCTCCCCTTGCTTCCCACACCACCACCCCTTTTTCCCTTACCTTTGGTTCAACTAAATGCTTATTTGTAATAGGTAACTATTTTCTAACTGTTTGTACTATTTTCCGTGATATACCGTACTTAAATAAAGAATTTAAAAAACACATGCATGCTCAGCCAAATCAACTGAGCATGTGCATTGGGAGTTCTTTAGGAGTAGCCAATGCTAATAAAGGTGTACAGACACCTTAAATAAAATCCCCACCCTAAAAAGAAAGTATTTTGTTGAAAAGTTAGATACAAAATTGAAAATATGATTACCTTGCACATGCTTGATTTGTTTTTTGTTTTTTTCATCATTACAGTGTTACTTTGAGGCTAAATTGCTATATTTCTGCTTTATTTGTTTTGCTTAATTTCTGGATAAGCAGGGACAAATTTACTATCAGAAACCAGCAGTTCGATGCAGATTTTTTAAAACAAAATATTTGGCTTTATTTATTTTTTTACCCCCATCTCCTCCGCAGGACCAAACAACAAAACCGGTGTCTTAATTGAGTTCTAAGTTACATAACCTATTATGATTGGTGGATCCTGTGTTATCAACTGTATATAGAAGTGCTACCTGTCATTATAATCCTGCCTCTGACCATAAGGAAACTGCTTTAAACTTTTTCTGAAAGGACAGGAAGTTTGAAAATAAAAGATTCCCGGTGGCCAGTGTGAAAATTGCAAGATTACTAATTTTTTTGTTTGTGATATGAAAAGCACATTGCCAAATACTGAACACTCAGTGTCCGTGCATGGACACCGAACACGGACTTCTCCCAATGTGAGACTTGTGCTCCCGTAACGGAACTCGACCTGCCTGATCCGCCTCGGTACTAAGGTAATCCGGTGCAGTGCCGAGGGTTCCTGGAGCAGTGCATGCAGCACTTTGAAGTTTTCAGCCAGTAATTTTTCTAATGGGATTCCTAATGTCCTACCTAGCAGGAGATGCCCTGGCACGGCTCAACCCCCTATGGGAGACATGGATTCCTATCATCTCTGACCTGCAGGCCTTCCTGGTGGCCTTCCGTATGGTCTTCGATGAGCTGAACCCAGAACCCAGGAGCATACCAGAAGAGTGATATGTGTGAGGAAACTCATGTCTGGCCCTGTCCTTTCAAAGACCACCTGTTCGCCAGCCTGTTGAGGCAGCTACCCATGCACAATCCATGAAAGTCAACCATGTTTGGCAGGCTAAGCCAGAACTCAGTTGTGAGATGGTATTGTGGTATCACTGTAGTTGTGCGGAACATCCTAGCGGTCTTTGCCCAGTGAAGCCGGAAGGCATGTAGTATGTGTTTACTTGCAAGGTGTCCCTCAACCAATAGCAGGGAAACATGTTATATATAAGACACCCTCCCCAATTGAGAAGCGCCTGAGCAACCACTATAGTTTTGTGTTAGGGTTGTGCAACTGCATGTAGGACCCCCGGCCTTAGTCTATTTAACTTGTTCCTGTATCCTGTGTCCCTTTAGTTTAGTATAGTTTGTCCTTGTTCCTGTGTCCACTTCGAAGGTGTCTGCACCCTGAAACCACAGTGGCAGTACCTAAACTGTTTCCTGAGACCAGTGTGTCTGAATCTATCACTGTGGCCGTACCATCTGCTATCTGGAGATTGCAGTCTGAATCTGTCCCTAAGGCCTTCCTGTCAGGATAGTTTGTACCTGTCCCTGTGGCCGCCCCATCAGCAATGCAGAGTCTGCACAGTCTGAACCTGTCCTTGTGGCTGTCCTGTTGTCATAGTCTGTATGTAAGGAGGTTGCTTTCCCTGCTCCTTACCTGGAACCACTTAGTCGGACAGCTGGGTTGTTGGGGGGAGGACTTTCTACACTGGACAGAGGGGACCATGTGACTGCTGGGGGCAGAGAGGAAGAGAGAGGGGTGTGGTCAGAAAAGAGCGGGAGAGCAGAGCGCGCAGGACAGAGGGGACAGCGCGCCAGAGCGAGAGCAGGCTGCAGCGCCGCGCTCCCCGAGAGAGAGTGCTCCCCGTGAGGGCACTGAGGCTGAGATACTAGCCATAGTGAAGGCTGGATGTGAGAGTGTGGACTTGGAATCTTCCGTAATCAGAGAAGACATATCCCCTGACAGTAACCTGAGTGTGCAGCCCCGGTGACCGCAGTGACAAGCCAGGACCCCTGAGTGTGACAAGTAAACTGCTCAGTGTGTGTGTAGCATTGCTACTGCAGAGAGACTGCCGGGCTAAGATACAGAGACTTGTGCAGCAGAGTGGCTGTGTCACTTCCTGCTTCCAACTTCACTGGGAGAAAAGACTGCAAAGACTTAACCCTGGAGTCTCCAGTTCCCAGGAGACAGAGGAGAGACTACAGGATCTCAAGCGTTGCTGGTGACTGTACCCACGTGGGAATAAGGACCCTCCAGTCAGGACCTCCTTGGACTGATAAGTTACAAGAACACTCGTTAACCCTTTCGATTCCGCTTAACTGTTTACTGTTTGCTTTATCTCTATTAACCCCTGTTTACTCCCTGCAAGGAGAATCTTACTCCTGTTAATACATTCCCCTCAACAGTTGGTCTGTCTGTTCCGTGGTGACAAACTCAACCCTGCTCTCTATTACATGTACCTGACCCTGTGGCCATCCCTTCTGCTATCCGGAGACTGCACAGTCTGAAACTGTCCCAAGTGGCCATCCTGGTTGCACAGTGTGAACTCTTTCCAGGTAACTGTCCTATTAAGCACAGTCTGAACTTGTCCCAGTGGATGTCATGCTCTGTCCAGGAGTCTGGATTAACGGCTTAGACCATTGGGGTCAGCTGCTACTGCCGGACGTCGCCCTGGAGTGGTACCTGGCAGCTACCTCCCGCACAAGCCTGACCTCACCAGTAGAGGCTGAAATGAACACCAAGGTAGCTGCTTAGTCATGCCCCTCCAGGGTACGTCTGGTCCATGGCAAAGTGGGTCCACAAATCACGCACGCCACCTGCACTACATAACAATTTCAAATAAAGGAGTTTTCTGTGTGTTTATTTCAATTATAGGACTTTTTTCTGTTTCTGTCTTTATTTAGTTTTCACTACGGGGTTAGTAATGGATAGACGCCTTTCAATTACTAACCCCTGGGCTTAGATCGTGACAGCAACGCCATCTTACCTCCTGACGAAGCTGTGGATACAGTGAAACGCGTGTCGAGGTGTGCTTTGACTGGGTGACCACCCTCTTTTGTCTCTAACATGACTTCAGGCAACTATATGTGATTATATGTAATAGCCCTGCTAGCCACATGGCGATTGAGGAAAACATTATTTCTCACACAGAGCAAGGTGAATTTTGCTGTATAGTCTAAGAAAACCCTGTAGGTCAGCCGTATTATCGGCATGGTTTATGTATTATCAGGTATATGGACGGTTATATATCGTGTTCCATATATCGACTAGTGGGGAGTCACACCAGTCTCTGGCTCTGCTAGGACCCTGTACTATTTGTAAATTGAAACTCACCATGTTATTATATTTTGTATACTGGTTTTAACATATTTTGTAGTAATAAAATAATTGGTTTTATTGAAAATATATTTGTGATCCAGTCTCTTCATATTTCTCGGTTGGTGTCTATATATTTTGATGAAGGGATCTGAGTAATTAGCTATGAGGGTATTGTTTCTTTGTTGGTTAACCCCTGGGTTTGATGTCAGATGATATTACAAAGCTTAGAGCAATCCCACAAATATTACCCCACTTACCACCGCACCAGATACGTTTTCTCTGAGGCGGCTTCGGGATGCTATTTTTAGGTTGGGGAGGACCAATATCCATGGCCCCTTCCCAGTCTGAGAATGCCAGCCCCCTCATATCTGTTTGTTAGGCCTGGTGCTAATGCCACAAACTGACAGCAGCGAGCCACACATCACGGGCCCACAAGCCACTTTCGGTTCCCAAGGCCACGGCTTGGGGACCCTGTTTTAGATAGACCCCGCTATCAGAAGTGGAACCCACATCCATCATACCTTATGGCATATCCTGTTAGTATGACATAAATGTGAGAGCTGGGGCAACTCCTTTAAGAGAATTACAGTGATTGCCATAATGATTGTCACCCAGAATCGATAACATTTTCAGTAGACCAAGATAATAGAAAACAACCAACACAGAAAAAACTGAATAAAATATTGCAATACTTCTCACAGGAAGACAACTTGTTTTAATTCTAGTTGATCTCTTGCCAATGAAATATTCCTCAAAGCCTTATGTTGTACAATCAAATATATAAAGCAGATGTATGAAATTCACAATTCAGCGTGATACATGCTGATGACATTTATTACAATACATAACCTGTGAGATTATACAATAATATTTCAAACAGAAAATGTAGCTCTCTAAAAATTACAAAACCTCATACATCCTGCTATCCTGTGACATATCCTACCGTACTAGACCCAACCAATTTTAATCACAGTTATCACATTTATCAGGTAAATTTCCTCATAGACCAAGATGCATTATTCATTAGCCTGGGAGACTACATTGTATCCAGGCTCAGCATCATTCCATTCCAACATGCTGCAACATTCCATTGCCATAGCAACAGTAAACAACCTCTACACACTGATAACTCCTCAGTACTGCTCCCCTATCCAAAAACACCAAATCCAACTTAATTTCACAAGTTCAAGGTTTCTTACCTGTGGGCATTGTATGTCTCTAACCTGCCCAGGGCAGAGCTGGGTCTCAGCTTCATTTTCTGGTACATGGTTTTAAAGTCCAGTTGGAGACCACTTTGTCATTCTAGTGCATTTGCATTGATAGACAGAGGTCACTCAGCAGGGATGCTGCTCCCAGCTCCTCTCAGCTGCAGGGGGAGGTACTGACTGAGCCCCTCTAAGAGTTATTACCACCAGCCTCCCCTCTCCTCCCTTGTGCTACTGCTCTCAGCTCTGTATGTTTGCAGGTCAGGTTACTCCAGGCTTGTTCCTGCCTCTAGAGAACAAGGTTGTTGGCTCAGGTTTCAGAGCTGTCTGGCAGGTTACCATACAAATAAATACAAGTAGTAATAAAGTAATCTGTCCTCAGCATAATCATAGCAATTTCAGAAAATGTTTACATTTAAAATATAGTCTTTATGTGTATTGTTACAAGTATTTTATACGGTACTGTTACCACGCACCTGGTAATAAATCTGAGCATCTAGTGACTGACTCTTCTGTAGATTAGACACAAGTGACAGTACAGAAATGTGCTCTAAGTACTACACTGAAGAGAGTATGTTCACACCTTGCGTTTTTGTCCATAGAATATGCACGTTTTTGTTGTGTTTTCTACAGCATTTTTACTTGTGTTTTCACTCATTCATTTCAATGGGTGAAAAGTGCTGCAAGAACACTGAAAACACCTCTCCGGCATTGTTTTTTTTTAAATTTCAGCCCTGAAGTGGTGTCTCTAATGTAAGTTCCCTGACCCTAGTACTATATTTATTAGCCACGGTCTTCAGCTCTTCCTGGCACCACTACAGTCCCGTGCCGCCATCTTGTGACCTCCATCTTCTGTCTGAGCAGAAGTGAGAGGCAACAATCACATTCTCTGAGTGTAAGGCCGGTTTCACACGTCAGTGGCTCCGCTACACGAGGTGACAGTTTCCTCACGTACCGGAGCCACTGACACACGTAGACACATTGAAATCAATGCATCTGTGCAGATGTCATTGATTTTTTGCGGACCGTGTCTCCGTGTGCCAAACACGGAGACATGTCAGTGTTCGTGGGAGCGCACGGATTACACGGACCCATTAAAGTCAATGGGTCCATGTAAAACACGTACCGCACACGGACGTTGTCCGTGTGCAGTCCGTGTGCCGTGCAGGAGACAGCGCTACAGTAAGCGCTGTCCCCACCACTGGTGCTGAAGCCGCCATTCATATCTTCTCTGCAGCAGCGTTTGCTGTAGAGAAGATATGAATATTCCTTTTTTTTTTTGTTTCTCGTGTTTAAAATAAAGATCCATGTCCCCAGCCACCTCCCACCCCCTGTGCGCCCGCCCGCTGTTCTTAAAATACTCACCCGGCTCCCTCGCTGGCTGGCGCTGCTTCCTGTCCTGGCCGCACCTTCTACTGTATGAGCGGTCACGTGGGGCCGCCGATTACAGTCATGAATATGCGGCTCAAGACGGACAACGACGGATCCGTCGCCGTCCATTGTTTGCTACAATGCAACCCTAAGGCGCCGGATCCATCTAATGACGGAATCTGGCGACGAATTCGTTTTTTTTAACTGGGCATGCTCCAATTTTTTGGGGATCCTATTAGCTGGATCAGCTAGTCGGATCTGTCGAAAAAACGGATCCGTTGCATCAGTTTTTCACAATCTGTGACGGATCCGTTTTTTTCAACATTCAACGGATTGTGCCTGACGGCAAAAAAATGATGTGTGAAAGCAGCCTTAGGCTGCCGTCACACTAGCAGTATTTGGTCAGTATTTTACATCAGTATTTGTAATCCAAAACCAGGAGTGGGTGATAAATGCAGAAGTGGTGCATATGTTTCTATTATACTTTTCCTCTAAGGCCGGGATCACACATACGCGAGATACGGCCGAGTCTCGGAGGTGAAAACCCAGCTCTGGCGCCGGCACTCCGGAGCGGAGCGTGCAGCCGCACAGCAATACATGGAGCTGCACGCTCCGCTCCGGAGTTCCAGCGCCAGAGCTAGGTTTTCATCTGCGAGACTCGGCCGTATCTCGCGTATGTGTGATCCCCGCCTAATTGTTCCACTCCTGGTTTTGGCTTACAAATACCGTACTGATGTAAAATACTGACCAAATACTGCTAGTGTGACAGCAGCCTAACATTGAGTTGTGACTTCCGAGTCCAGTCGTCCTGCAAACACTGGGGAGATCCGGCAGGTCACGACCTACAGAAGACTTCCAGGAACATATGAAGATGTTGGATAAGAAGTATAAGATAGGTGCAGAGAACTTAGATTATTGCCAACACTCCAGAGCTGCAATAAAAAAAAACGCTGGAGTGGTGCTTGAAAGAATTGACATTCTGCGTCTGGGCAAAAACACAATGGGGTTTAAGATACACACTGAAAAAAAGACCTCAGCACTTACATGAGAGTTCAGACGTCTCACTGATTATGCTGGTACTGTAAAATGCTGTGAATTTTATGCAACAAATATGATGCATAAAAACCGCAGCAAAAACACTACATAAAACACCACATGTGCACACATTGAGTATTTGCAACAGTTTTTTCTATCCCAAAAACCACAGTGTTGACAGGAAAACCCCTGTTTAAAATATGTACATTTTTAATGCTTTTTTTTAACCCCTTCATGACCTTTAGCGTAAGTTTACAACATGGTCAGGAAGGGTTTCACGACTAATGATGTGAACTTACATCATGGAAACCTCCAGTCACGTGTCATCAGACATGGTGGTCGTGTCAAGGTGCCTGCTGTATCTCACAGGGCACCTGTTCTCTTATCCAAGAGGTGGTCCCCTCCACAACTACGATCGCTGAGATTGGCTATTCAATTCTGAACAGCCAATCACAGCAAATTCAATGTTTCGGCAATTGAAATTCCCTGAAACAGAGTGTCCAGCTATGATCGGTGCTATAACATCACCAATCATAGACTGTATCAGCAGCGCCAGCGCTGAATGGTGCGATTGCACCAATCAGTGAGCAGGAGGGCAGTCTGAATTTTAAAGTTTTCAAACTCAAAATTATTCGCCAAGGAAAAAACATTAAGCAGTGAACATATATTGCCTTAAAAAAACTTTTAATATTAAATATTTTAAAAATACACCTTCCCAGTGGAAAAAAATGTTAAATACCAAAAGATCAAAAAAGACCAAAAATTAACTCCTACATTACCCTACAATAGGCTTAGTCTGTACCTGCCTAGCTGTGGAGGTTGGCACCCTAAACAATGATTTTTTGGCACCCCCACTCACTGAGGATTATCTCTCATTTCCCTATGGATATAGGTGGGAAAGTGGATCGTCCCCACATCAGGGCAATGGGGTACTCGATACCGGGTCCCTCGGTTCTCGTCAGGGATGTCACGGTGGCTAGACCCGGTCCGTGGCCCTTTGGGGGGCGTCCAACAAAAGGACGAAAGTTTATAGGATAATGTTCGTGACGCCACCTGTGGTATTCGGTCAGGGTGACTGACGCTGCTTAGGGGTCCGCTGGGGTGATGTTATGGCAGCTAGATGGTATACCTTCCCACAGGTGAAGTATGTCCCCAGGGCTTCCCAGAGTGTAGATGATGAATGGTGGATGTTGTGAGGCGCAGTGAATAACGAGGACACAAGGTTGCAGTCTCTTTACCTTTACTGAAGGCTTCAGCATCCACAGTCCAGGGTAGGGACCACAGGGCAGGCAGAGTCCGGCCAGTCTGAAGGCAAATCCAGAGTCCCCTTATCCAGGTGGAAATCAGTAGCCTTCCCCTAGCGCACAGTAATACAGTAGGTCCCTACTTGCATAAGCTCCAATAAGGTCCTCACTGTTGTTACTCTCACTGTTCCCAGTGGTTGGATAGAACAAAACACGTATGACCTGAGGCTTTTTATAGGGACCCTAGAGACGCCCCGGCCCCCACAAGTTGCCACCGAGCCTCCTGTGTATGATGGGTCGGGCAGCCAACGTGGAATTAACTGTCCTGCCAGTCTCTGAAGTAACGGCATAGAGCTCTTTACTCCCTCGGTGTTCTGGCTACCGGTTCTGCGCTTCAGAAAGAGGCAGCCTGCTTATAGCTGGTCTCCCTCTGATGTTTCACTCCTGTTGCTATGAGTTCATTGCTCACTCACTGCAACACACTTCTTTTCGTGTCCTTTCCTAGGATGCTGCCGCATGGGATGCAGGCGCAGCTCCGTATGCCTTCTCCTTGTGCAGACCTTCCGTCTGCTCTCCTCTCCTCCTCCGACTCACTCTGACTCTGACTCTGACTAACTTCCTAACCAACCCACCAGTTTTACCCTAATGTGAGGAGTGGCCTAGTAGATAGAACCTTTGCTCCCCCTGGTGGTCTGGAGTGTGAAGTGTATGTAATACCTGGACAGAAGATCTCCTTCATTGCCTTCAGACGTAACCTCACTCCCCCTGGTGGAAGAATAACATTACTGCAACAAACCAGGACTCTGGGGCCCTGCAAAAGCAATTTCACAATAGAATAGAGATGAAAGAAGATAAAAAAGAAGAAATAATGAAAAACAAAAGGGCAATTCCCTAATGCAGGGGTGGTGAACCTCCGGCCCGCAGCCAGAGTCCTTAATGTCCGGGCGGCTGCCGCATCCTGCTGGTTGCCAGCCCTTGAACTCCAAGTGTACAGCACGCAGCGTTCATCACAGAACGCTGCCTGCCCTGCACATGAATGATGTCATTGGGGTGGGCGGGGTTTGCGATGGGGTGGGCGAGGTTAGCGCCGAAAGCTCTCCCATTCCAGAAGAGGAACTGCTGCCTGCCAGAGAGTCCACAGCGATGTCTGTGCTGGCAGCTCTGTGTCTGCAGGTGATCTGATGCTATGTACCCCCATGTCATCTGTGCCCCTCCTGTGATCTCTGTGCCCCTCAGCTATGTGCCCCCCTGTGATCTGTGCCCCCGCTATGTGCCCAATATGATCTTTGCACCCCAACTATATGCCCCCTGTGATCTCTGTGTCTCCCAGCTATGTGCCCCATGCCACCTCTGTGCTCCTACTGTGATCCCTGTGCCCCCCAGCTATGTGCCCCTGTGATTTCTGTTCCCCCCAGTGATCTCTCTGCCCCCACAGCTATATGCCCCTGTGATTTCTGTTCCCTCCAGCTATATGCCCCCTGTGATCTGCTCCTCCTGTGATCTCTCTACCCCTCCAGCTATGTGCATCCCTGTGATCTCTATTGCTCCCAGAGTTGTGCCCCCTGTGCCCCCTGCTATGTACCTCCCTGCAATATTTGTGCTCCCATGTGATCTGTGCCCCCTGTTATCTTTCCCCTCCAGCTATGTGCCCCCCACCTATGTGCCCTCCTTTGATCTTTGTGCCCCCCGTGATTTCTTTGCACTCCAGCTATGTGCATCCCTGTGACCTCGTGGCTCCCAGCTTTGTGCCCCCTGTGATCTATGTGCCCCCCGTGATCCCTGTGCCCCCTGCTATATTTGTGCTTCCACGTGATCTGTGCCCCCTGCGATCTCTATCTCCTCCAGCTATGTGCCCCCCAGCTATATGCCCCTCCGTGATCTCTGTGCCCCCCCAGCTATGTGCCCTCCTTTGATCTTTGTGCCCCAATGTGATTTCTGTGCTTCCCTGTGATCTTCATGCCACCCCAGGAAAAGCAGCAGTGAGAAGCAACATGATCAGTCACTTAACATCACAGCTGCACCAAAGAGAAGCAGCTCCAGCCATCACATTAAGGCCGGCGTCACACTCAGCGTAGGGAAATACGGTATTTTACAGGCGTACTACGCAGAAATGATCCCAAAACAGTGATCCATATGTCATCCGTAGGCAGGGTGTGTCAGCGTATTTTATGCATGTTAACCTCCGTATGTAATCCGTATGGCATCCGTACTGCGTTTTTTTCACGCAACCTTACAAAATGGACATTTAACGGTTTTGAGGCCTGAAAATAATTTAAATCATCAGCATAAACCCTATTTAAGGCCTCTACAACATATGAAACCCTCCCATATGGCCATTTTGTTTCTGTGCTTGTGTAGGTGTTTTGGTGGTACTTGGGCAACATGTGTGACCTCCTGCAATTCACACCAACTCAGCGGGTGTTATTTAATTGGGTCTTGTCACGCCACTTTGGGCAGCCATGCCCCGTGATAGTTGATCCGCGAAGGAGGAGAAGAATGTGGGTGCATCCACTTTTGCAGCAACGCCTCACTAAAGGGCATTTTCACAGGCTCTATTCAGCTCTGCGGACACATCCGGACAAATTCTTCCAGTACTGTCGCATGACAATACCCACCTTTGATATCTTGTTGGAGACAGTACGTCCAGGAATAACGTATCAGGATACCAGGATGCGAAAAAGCATATCCGCAGAGGAGAGTCTTGTCCTTACCTTACGGTATGTATTTACCATGCTCACATACTGAATGTTGATGATGTTTTTTGTACTATTTTGATTTTCATAGCATCTTATTTAAATTATATTAATACATTTTGTATAAATCATATACGAATATGTATTAAATGTTAAATGTTAGTATCCAGTGTAAATTTAGGAAGGTACACTGGTCTCCTGCCTTTTTTGATCCTCATATTACTTTGGTTTACTAGGGTTTTTGTAAAGCATTGAAACATAGCTAATTTTTTTAATTTTATTTTGCTTTCAGATTCCTGTTAACTGGATTATCTTATGCGGGACTACATCTTGAATTTCTCATAGGGCGGTCCACTATTTCAGAAATTGTGCGTAAAACATGTGTTCAAATATGGGACAAACTACATGCACTTGTGATGCCTGAGCCCAAAATGGAGGATTGGCTGAAAACAGTCCGTGGCTTTTCTGACTGTTGTCAATTTCAGCACTGTATTGGAGCACTGGATGGGAAACATATCAGGGTACATAAGCCACCGAAGTCGGGCTCCCAATTCTATAATTATAAGCAGTTTTTCTCTGTAGTTCTGTTAGCTGTACTTGACAGTAACTACAGGTTTATAATTGTAGACATTGGGGCCTACGGGCGAACTGGAGACTCAAGGGTCTTCAATGCGTCCATTATGGGTCGGCGGCTACATGAAAACTTGTTGGACCTCCCACCACCACGACAACTCCCAGGCTCCAATGCTGAAGCAGTCCCATATGTACTTGTGGCCGATGAGGCCTTCCAATTGACCAGGCATGTCATGAGGCTTTATCCCCGACGCAACCTTGACCACCGGCAGCGTGTCTTTAATGTCAGACTTTCCCGGGCACGGCACCTTTGGCATTATGGCATCCAAATGGCGTGTTCTCCAGTCTGCCATTCAGCTGAGTGAGTCAAATGTAAATGAAGTCATAAAAGCTTCACAAGAATTCATGATTGTTCCTCAGCTGACAGTGGTTAAGGCATGTTGGCTAATGTGGGTAGGCCTACAACACAAGTCCTTCCTCAGCGGCGTCCCCTTTCTGACATAAAAGTTAGGGCTATTTTTACAAATTATTTTCTTTCTCCTCAGGGAGCTACTCCCTGGCAAAATAATGCTGTTTCTTTGTTGTCATTTTTTCATATATATCTATATATATTTTTTGAAAAAATGCATAAATTATTTAAATTACTTAACTATGTGTTTCATTGACTTATGTAACAGATGTTTATCAAACGAGTAATTGAGTATGATGTTGTAATGATTTGTCTAACAAACTGAAATTGACTTTTGACTATATTTTTTTATTAAAGCAAAAGCCTTTTTTGTTTTTTAAACACCATATTTATATCATATGGTTGTTGTTTTTTTCAGAAACCAGAACATAACAAATTTTGTTAGAAAAATATAACAAAGTACTATCACAGCAGAGTCAAAGAAAAACATGTTTAGAAACAAAAATAAAAAAGAATTACCGTATATACTTGAGTATAAGCCGAGATTTTCAGCCCAAATTTTTGGGCTGAAAGTGCCCCTCTCGGCTTATACTCGAGTCACGGTGGGCGGCAGGGTCGGCGGGTGAGGGGGAGAGGGCGCTGAGGCATACTTACCTAGTCCTGGCGATCCTGACGCTCCCCCTGCCTGTCACACTGTCTCCGGGTGCCGCAGCTCTTCCTGTCAGCGGTCACGTGGGACCGCTCATTAGAGAACTGAATATGGACTCCACTCCCATAGGGGTGGAGCCACATATTCATTCCTCTGAGCGGTGCCAGTAACCGCTGACCGGAAGAGCTGCGGCACCCGAAGACAGTGTGACAGGCAGGGGCAGCGTCAGGATCGCCAGGACTAGGTGAGTATTTTATATTCACCTGTCTGCGTTCCACATGCCGGGCGTCGCTCCATCTTCCCGGCGTCGCTCCATCTTCCCGGCGCCGCTCTGTCTTCCCGGCGTCTCTGCGCTCTGACTGTTCAGGTCAGAGGGCGCGATGACGCATATAGTGTGCGCGGCGCCGGCGCGATGACGCATATAGTGTGCGCGGCGCCCTCTGCCTGATCAGTCAGTGCAGAGAGACGCCGGGACGAGACGCCTGAACGAGACTCTGGGAGCTGCAATCAAGAGAGGTGAGTATGGCTTTTTTTTTTAATTATTGCAGCAGCAGCAATGGCACAGCTTTATAAGGAGCATATATGGGGCAATAATGAACGGTGCAGAGCACTATATGGCAGCTATGGGGCAAAAATGAACGGTGCAGAGCACTATATGGCACAGCTATGGGGCAAAAATGAACGGTGCAGAGCACTATATGGAGCATCTATGGGGCAAAAATGAACGGTGCAGAGCACTATATGGCAGAGCTATGGGGCAAGAATGAACGGTGCAGAGTACTATATGGCAAATATATGGCAAAGCTATGGGGCAAGAATGAACGGTGCAGAGCACTATATGGCACAGCTAGGGGGCAAGAATGAACGGTGCAGAGCACTATATGGCAGAGCTATGGGGCAAGAATGAACGGTGCAGAGCACTATATGGCAGAGCTATGGGGCAAGAATGAATGGTGCAGAGCACTATATGGCACAGCTAGGGGGCAAGAATGAACGGTGCAGAGCACTATATGGCACAGCTATGGGGCAATAATGAATGGTGCAGAGCACTATATGACACAGCTATGGGGCAATAATGAATGGTGCAGAGCACTATATGGCACACCTTTCTATGGTACATCTATGGGGCAATAATGAATGGTGCAGAGCACTATATGGCACAGCTATGGGGCCATAATGAACGGTATGGAGCATCTATTTTTATTTTTGAAATTCACCGGTAGCTGCTGCATTTTCCACCCTAGGCTTATACTCGAGTCAATAAGTTTTCCCAGTTTTTTGTGGCAAAATTAGGGGGGTCGGCTTATACTCGGGCCGGCTTATACTCGAGTATATATGGTATCATAAAACAAATCTCATTACAGATTTCTGTAAGTTGGTGGAGGTGATGGCGGAAGCTCAGGGTCCTGGTCAGGTGGCCTTTGTTGTGCCAATTGTCCATCATCCTGTGTGTATGATGTCTGTCCCTGCTCAAAATGATGCCCTTGCTCATATTGGCATATTGGCCAGTTGTGTATTGGCTATAATAAGGGTTTTGAGTATGTCCCTCATGAGGTTGAAAATAAGGCCTTGCATCATAACCCCCCCCCCCCCCCAATATGGCCATGTCATCCAAACCCAGGTTGGGACCAGCCTCCAGCACTGGGTCTGGACGAGTGGCCATATTGGGAAGGTTGATGGTATGATGGCATATGGCAATGTGCTGGCCTTGGTGGATTTTGGGTGGGAACGGGTAGAGGTGTAGGCACACGTGGAGGGGTTGCTTCAAA
Source organism: Ranitomeya imitator (assembly GCF_032444005.1). NCBI lineage: Eukaryota > Metazoa > Chordata > Amphibia > Anura > Dendrobatidae > Ranitomeya > Ranitomeya imitator. The sequence continues at coordinate 761,166,071 of NC_091284.1, forward strand.
TACTTGTTGAGCATGCACCTGTTGAGATGATGGAAGGTGCAGGACGTTACGTGCTGACAGCTGCCACCTCTCAATGAACTCAATCAAATCATACGGTTCATTTGGTGTGGTACATGCATCAATAAGTATTTGAAAACACCCTATCACACGTAGCCTCACCTCTCGGGGTATGGGACGGAGGAACCGGGCCAGGCTCCTCGAATAGGCCTCCTCACCATCATCCTGTGCAGCCCTGGCCAAATAATTAAGGACCCCAATGTCCACATTCCTGCAAGTTTCTTGCAGCTCTCTCCTTCTGCGGCCACGGCAGGAAATGACAGCAGGCTGTGGGGATGTCTCCAGTGAAACAGTGGGGCTGCTACTGTTTCCTGGATCATCCAGACTTCCTGGATGTGGTCCTGCTGTGGGTGGTGGTACAGCTTCTTGGCCAGTTGTTGCCGGAACTTGTGGTGCAACTGAAGATGTTGCAGGAGGGATATCACTGGAAGGATGTGAAGATAAGCCAGCCACCTCTTCTCCTTCCCCAACCGGATCTATCAGGGCCTCCGAGTCTGAGCCGGTCTCCATCAGTGAGGTTTTACTGTGTTCTGTTTGTAAAGTATGAGAATAATTAATGATAAATTCAAATTTTACCTTTATAAAACATATATGTAATTTTGATTTATGTTTTTACCTACGGTCTCAGATCCATACTGGGATCTAAAAAGGAGAGTTGGTCATAATAAATATACTGTATTTCCTTTTTTTTGCAGGCGCTGCTGCCCCACTCCCGGCCTGCTGCTGCCTTTCTCTCCTATATTGGTCGCGTATGCTGCGTTATCGTCTCATAACATCTTCCACTGCAATGATAGCGAAAAAAAATAATGTATAAGGCCATTCTGCACAGTGGTACCACAATGTGTCAGTGATATAACAGATTTTAATGTGGCCTAGTAACCTGCATTCATTAAAAATATCATCAACATAAATATTGTAAACACAAACAGCACAATACGATATAATAGAAAATACATAGAATTTCAGGCCATAAGGACAGGGTCCTCTCCCCTCTGTAGCAGTAAGTCATTGTAAATCTATAAAACTCTGTACGTAACCCCTTTCTCATGTCCAGCACCATGTAATTTATGGTGCTATATAAATAAATGAGATTAATGTTAATGAAAATATCGGAAGGCCAAAATTCATGTAGGTAATGCAGTTTGCAATATTATTCATAGAGAAACATGAGTGTACTTACTTATCTGCCTCTGGACCTCACGTGGCCGCTGCTCATATTCAGGGAACAGGATCCCACATTTGCTTCTCCATGCCGCCTCTTTTCTGGCCCGGTTGGAATAATGGACATCTCGCTGATCCCATATTTCTGGCCTCTCTTGCACCAGGACCACCAGCATTGACATTAATAATATTGGCCATAATGCAGGAGACTCCGTGGAGGCATGCGGCAGACTTCCGGGATGTGTGACTGGCTTTTTCAGCTAATTAGCATGTCTAAGCTTCCTGATTGAGGGCTTGGCATATTTCCTGCCACCTGCTGAACTCGTGCGTATTTTACGCAAGTCACACCTGGACGCTGGACCAGAGATCCGTGAATCAGTCCACTCATCTCTAGTCCCAACTGTTCCGGATACAGCGGACAGTCCTAGATTTGGTTTTACGTCCTGCAGCCTCAGGCATCTGCTGAATTTCCCTCACTACCACCACCCCTCTGACATCTCCTCCTGCTTAGGAAGAAAGAAATGGTAAACTTCAGAAATTAGGAGGTATGTATATGCTGTCCCCTCTCCACTGTTTACCCTCATGCTGGCCATATCTCCACACTGTCCCCACCTCACGCTACTGCCTCTTCACACTGCCCTCTCCAAACTGTGCCCTTTTCATATAATGCCCTCATCACCTGTTTCTTTCTCACACTAACCCCTCCACATTGCCCCCTCACTATACTGTGCTTTCTCCTCATGCTGCCCTTTTCCCCTTGCTGACACCTCTCCATACCAGGGCCTCATACTTTCCCTCCCTCTATATAGTGTACAGTCCCCTTCCCTACAGTAAAATGTCCTTGAATCCTTGGATCCAGTATGGAGCGCTTACCATGTTTCGTGTCTTGTCCATCTCTGCAGTGATGTCAGCAGCGTGATGCTCATTGGTCAGTGAACTATTTAGTGCTCCTCTGCTCCTGCAGCACCAATGGTCATATCTTCAATTGTACAGAGGGGCCATTTATAAGGATACACCTAAATAAAATGGGAATGGTTGGTGATATCAACTTCCTTTTTGTGGCACATTAGTATATGGGAGGGGGGAAACTTTTCAAGATGGGTGGTGACCATGGTGACCATTTTGAAGTCGGCCATTTTGAATCCAACTTTATTTTTTCAATGGGAAGAGCGTCATGTGACACATCAAACCTATTGAGAATTTCACAAGAAAAACAATGGTGTGCTTGGTTTTAACGTAACTTTATTCTTTCATGAGTTATTTACAAGTTTATGACCACTTATAAAATGTGTTCAAAGTGCTGCCCATTGTGTTGGATTGTCAATGCAACCCTCTTCTCCCACTCTTGACACACTGATAGCAACACCGCAGAGGAAATGCTTAACACGGCTTCCAGTATCTGTTGTTTCAGATGCTGCACATCTCATATCTTCATAGACAATTGCCAATTGTGTAAACTGAGGGTCCTGTTCCAATTTTTGTTTTGCCCATTCTGCAAATTCAGTTCGCCGATCTGGGTCATCCTCTTGAGATGCTGCAGCAGCTGGATTTTGTATTGTTGCCATTTGTGAGTAGCTAATATCCGCCAAAGGGATGTTCGACTGGTGCCCCTCTCCAGTGACATGTGGCGAGTGCTACGCTGTGGGCTCTTGCTGAATGAAGCTAGGACAGCCACTGATGTTTCTTCATTAGTGACAGTTTTCTTGCGTCCACATTTTGGCAAATCCAACACTGAACCTTTTTCACAAAATTTGGCAAGCAGTTTGCTAAGTGTAGCATGAGAGATGGGTGGACTCGTAGGGTGTCTTGCATTGAAATCTGCTGCAATGACCCGGGTACTGCGTTCACCAGACATCAGCACAATTTCTATCCGCTCCTCACGTGTTAACCTCTGTGACATGTCAAAGGCTGTAGAACAAGTGGCGGTTTGTAGAAGGAGCGCTAACGGCCGTCCCAATGAGGAGGAAATAAGTGCGCAGGTCCCCGCAGCTCCAGACGGATACCCCACAATGGGGGAGAAAGACTTACAACAGGAACAGAATAGCCGGTCTCAGGAGCGCAGAAGGAGAACACCGACACCAATTTAGGGTCAAACCACAACGCGTTTCAACGGCGTGCGCCATCTTCTTCAGGTGGATATTATATCCATAATATCCACCTGAAGAAGATGGCGCACGCCATTGAAACGCGTTGTGGTTTGACCCTAAATTGGTGTCGGTGTTCTCCTTCTGCGCTCCTGAGACCGGCTATTCTGTTCCTGTTGTATGTCAATGGCTGAAAACAGAGAGACACTTGTAAATAACTTGTGAAAGAATAAAGTTACGTTAAAACCAAGCACACCAGTTTTCCTTGTGAAATTCTCAATAAGTTTGATGTATCAAATGACCCTCTTCCCATTGAAAAAAATAAAGTTGGATCCAAAATGGCCGACTTCAAAATGGTCGCCATGGTCACCATCCATCTTGAAAAGTTTTCCCCCTCCCATATACTAATGTGCTACAAACAGGAAGTTGCTATCATCAACCATTCCCCTTTTATTTAGGTGTATCCATATAAATGGCCCACCCTGTATTTTCATCTTAAAGACCTTTCTTCAAAAGACCAACTTTTTGAGAAGACCACTTCCTGTCTAGATTATTTGTTATATCACAGATTTTAAATTTCCAAACTTTTTGCATACATTCAGCTCTTCTTTATTAGGACCACCTTCTTTTTCACTCTGTTTTTGGAGGTCCTCTCCTGGAGTTTGTACTGTAGAGTGTTATTATGGAGTCCAACGTATAAATGAATGTGCAGCAAGCTCTAACACTCCCTCCAGTGGCCACTCTAGGCAGCGAGCATATTATCAATACTAAAAGTAGTAGGCACAACACTAGGCGGGCAATAGATTTGATAGCTGTATCTAAGAAAAATAACTTACAAACCCTCATACTGAGCCTTGGTGCAGAGAAGGCTTATGACTGCCATAATTGAACTCTTGTTTGAAACTATGAAGATGTTTGGTGTCTCCGGGGCTTTCCTAACGACTTTAACCCATTAGGATACTTTCATACTTCCGTCGTTTGGGCTACGTCGCAATGTGTCGTTTTGGAGAAAAAACGCATCCTGCAAAGTTGCCAGCAAGATGCGTTTTTTCTCCATAGACTTGCATTAGCGACACATTGCGACGTATGGCCACACGTCGCATCTGTCGTGCGACGGATGAGTCATGTTTTAGCGGACCGTCGGCACAAAAAAAGTTCAAAGTAAAGTTTTTTTGTGCGTCATGTCCGCCATTTTCGACCGCGCATGCGCAGCCGAAACTCCGCCCCCTACTCCCGCTCATCACAATGGGTAAATTTAGCACAACGTCCATCGGTACGTCGGGCCGACTGTTTGCGACGGCCCCGTACCGACGGAAGTGTGAAAGTAGCCTTAACGACCAGAGGTATTTTTGGTTTTGCATTTTCATTTTTTTGCATCCCTTCTTCCCAGAGCCAGAACTATTTTATTTTTTGGTAAAAATGGCCATGTGAGGGCTTGTTTTTTGCGGGCCGAGTTGTACTTTTGAACGACACATCGTTTTCCCATGTGGTGTACTCGAAAAGGGGGAAAAAAATCCAAGTTCTGTGAAATTGCAAAATAAGTGCAATCCCACAGTTATTTTTTTGTTTTTTGGATTATTTTTACCATGTTCACTAAATGCTAAAACTGACCTGCCACTATGATTCTTCAGGTCATTGCGAGTTTATAGACACCAAACATGTCTAGGTTCTTTTAAGTGGTGAAAAAAATGTCCAAAGTTTGTTAAAAAAAAAAAAATTTGCACCGTCTCCGATACCTGTAGTGTCTCAATTCTTCGTGATCTCGGGTTGGGTGAGGGCTTATTTTTTTGCATGCCGAGCTAATGTTTTTAATACCATTTTGGTGCAGATACGATCTTTTTATGCAATGTTGTGGCGACCAAAAAAATGTTATTCTGGCGTTTTGACTTTTTTTCTCGCTATGCTGTTTAGTGATCGGGTTAATTTTTTTTTATATTGATAGATCAGGTGATTCTGAACGCGGCGATACCAAATATGTGTATGGTTTTTTTATTGTTTTATTTTGAATGGGGCAAAAGGGGGGTGATTTGAACTTTTATATATATTTTTTTATATATATTTTTAAAAACTTTTTTTTTTACTTTTGGCATGCTTCAATGGTCTCCATGGGAGCATAGAAGCTGTCATAATCTGATTGGCTCTGCTACATACAGGCAATTAGATCGCCTGTATGTAGCAGAATTGCTGACTTGCTATGAGCGCCGACCACTGGGGCGACGCTCATAGCAATCCAGCAGTGACAACCATAGAGGTCTGCTGGAGACCTTTGGAAGTCATACCAATCCATCGTTGACCCACGATCACGTGACTGGGTCACCGATGAGCGGAATTTCCGTTGCGCTTGCCAGCAGTGGGGGCTGGCGTTAAATGACTTTGACAGCGGCATTAAACTAGTTAACAGCTGTGGGTGGATCACGATTCCACTCGTGGCTGTTAGAGGCACAGGTCAGTTGTTCAGAACAGCTGACATGTGCCAGAAAAGATGTGGGCTCAGCGCCGGAGCACACATCAAAGGGAGGGAGTCCAACATCGGCTTACATTTAAGCCCGATGTCAGAAAGGGGTTAAGGGCATTGTAGAGATCTCCTTCGGCTTCAATTAAACTACCATTCCATACCTCCCCCTCTTTTAACATCTTAAATGGCCACGTAAGGGATGTCCCCTGTCCCCTTTAACATATGTAATGTGTATAGAGCCGTTGGCGGCGATGATCCGTCAAAACCATAATATTTCAGGAGTAGAGGTCAAAAACAAATCACATAAGATATTCTTATTTACGGATGATGTCCTCTTGACCCTCATTAAGCTTCACATAACACTTCCTAATCACGTGGACATTTTAAAGGGACACTGTCACCTGAATTTGGAGGGAACAATCTTCAGCCATGGAGGCGGGGTTTTGGGGTGTTTGATTCACTCTTTCCTTACCCGCTGGCTGCATGCTGGCTACAATATTGGATTGAAGTTCATTCTCTGTCCTCCATAGTACACGCCTGCGCAAGGCAAGATTGAACACGTACGGTTATCCACTACTTTTGGATCCTTCAAAAGAAACCTGAAAACCCATCTCTTCAAGGAAGCTTACAGTCTGTAAAGACCACACGGCCACCTCAGCACCATTGGAGCTACTGCAACCCTCGACCTACTGTCTCCTTCCCCATAATCCTGTAGAATGTAAGCCCGCAAGGGCAGGGTCCTCTTCCCTCTGTACCAGTCTGTCATTGTTAGTTTTGTTTACTGTAAGTGATATTTGTATTTTGATGTAACCCCTTCTCATGTACAGCACCATGGAATTAATGGTGCTATATAAATAAATAAATAATAATAATAATAAATGGACAGAAATAGAAAAGTTATGGTTGGGCCTGATTGATCTGAATTCCTTTCTGTGGACAACTAAGGACATCAAGACTCCAATTACTTTGTTGGGCCCTATGCAGTTTACGAGGGAGGTTTGACTTTCATGTATGAAACAGTTTAGTCTGGCCTCCCCCAATGATATCCTTCATTTATCATCCTCTGATTCCAAATAGTCTTGATTCCGTAATGGCTCACGTGGATTTCAGTGGGTTTATTCAGATTTGAGGTCTTGATGGATGGGGACACACTGGAGGTTCTTACACGTGACGCTATCAAGTCAAAATTTGCTATAACCAATGAAGTTTTTTCAGTTTATGCAGATTAAGCACCTTACTTCCTTGTTGTATGGCCCATTGAAGGGGGCTTTACCAGCTGATTTTGGAAGGATATGTAAAAGGGGCCCGTCGACTAAAGGGATAATTTCAGACATTTATAGGATTATAAATTACTCTCATGGGGGTCAACAGTTAAAACATTCCTTTATGAGCAAATGGGAATCTATCCTTGGGAGGGCGCTGTCCAGACTTCTCCTTCTAATCAAAGTTTACTGAATAGATGACATTGGTAGGATGGAATATATGATGGCCTTGATGGGAGTGAAGGTGGACAGCTTTGAAGCTGTCTGGGCCCCCTGGGACTATTATTGGACTCAAAATAATTCCAAGGTTTTCTGTTTTTTTGGACTCTTGTGCCTTCCCTGCTCCACCATTTTATGTCTGTCCTGTCTTTTTATGTGATGTTTATCTGTCAAGTATTCTGTGGTAAATTCAAGGTTAGTCTACAGTGGCGCCCGATACAACCTCTTTGGAGATATGCTTTAACCTTAACTCTTTACGGTTTTATTATGCAATATGGCTTGCCACCACTGGGGGGAGTGCTCCTCAATAATACATTTTTATTGTATGTCGTCTTTGAAATTTCTTAAAATTGTTTTCCGAAAGTTGTTTTCTATATGTAATTGCTTGGGTTCTTGTTTTCAAATGTTAAATCAATAACATTTTATAAAAAAAACTATTCTAAAAAAAGGATTATGGAGTCATAGGCTGTGTATTAACCAAAAAAGGTTAGGACTTCTGCCTAGTTTATTAATCATAATGGAATGAGGTGTTATGTTGAGGGTCATGTCAGTTATTATTTTGAGCTGTTTGAGACCCTGTGTAATACAGCCAACTTTTGTTTTTGTATTTTTCCCCCACTTCTTCAAACAGCCAAATCTTTCTTTTTCCATTGATATAGCTATACGCGGGCTTGTTTTCTTGCAGGAGGAATTGTAATTTTGAATGACACCGTTCATTTTTTCTATGCAATGCATTTAAAAAAAGGCAAAAAATTATTCTGTGATGAGCGATAACATGGAGGAGAAAAAAAATTCCACCATTATTTCTTCGGTTTTGTTTTTACTGTGTTCATTGTGCGATAAAATTGTTTGGGCATTGTGATTCTCCAGATCAGCACAATTACGACAATAACAAACTTGTGTAGTTTTAATATATTAGGGGTTAAAATCTGGACTCTTTGTGTTGATGTTGTGCCGGGATTTGGAGACCAGTATATTTTCTTATTTCGATGGAGCTGGGAGAGAGCTTGTTCTCTAGAGGCAAACTCACAGTTTTAGGGAGATATCATTTTTGTGTACATACATTTTGATAACTTTTTAATGCTTTTTGGCAATGACAAAAAAACAGCAATTGTGGTGTTTGTTATTTTGCTATGGAGATTACCACTTTGAGTAATCTTAGATTTTGATAGATCAGACTCAGGCCTCATTCAGACGTCAGTTTCATCAGTGTTTTTCACCGAGAAGAAAATTCATCTTCTCTGTCAGTCAATGAAAATTGGACAGTGCAGGATTGTCATCTGAGTGCTGTCCAAATTTGTTGTGCAACCATAGACTTTCATTGCGGAATTTGATCCAGACATGTCTCCGTGATATTGCAAGGACCACCCGATGCATAAAAAAATCACTGTCATGTGAACAGACCTAGAAACTGTTACAGGTACAAGCGCTAGGAGACGTGTACTTATTAAGACTGAATTTATCTTTTTTTTTTTAAATAATTTATTTTTTGTTTTATTTTTTAGTTAGCCTAGGGGACTTGAACTATTGTTCTGTGTTTCATCACTGGTACTGTACATTGTAACACCACAGTATGGCAGAATATAGTAATATTACTGATCTCCTATAAGGTCCAGCTGTCACAGGCCGGGCTTCATGGGGGCACCAGATGGAGGCGATGGGGACCTTCAGTAGGCAGGTAGGACATGTGCAACCATTTTAATCCTGCTGTCATAGCGTAAATGGTAGAAAATCAGTGATTCATGTAAGCTCTGTTAGCAGACTAAGGTTGGTAGCCAATTCTGCAGACCTGCACTTGACAGAGGATGTACTGGTACGTCCAATTTTAGGAGAGGATTAAAGCTCCATTCCAGTGTTTGCTTTTTTTTCAGCGTTAGATGTAAGTCCCTTGCCCTCGTTTTTATACTCACCTTCCAGCGACTTCACCTTTTACCGACGCCGCTCCGGTCCTATGGAGCCATCTTGTGCCCGTAACTTCTGACTGGCTATAAGTTAGAATCTGCGTCACAAGAGTTCAATGCAACTCTGAGAGCCAGAGCGAGGCAGAACGAGGCGGTCCTAGAGAGCATTGTAAAAAGTGACCTCTGGCTCGCTCCATAAAACACTGGAGCTGCCGGCATGTCACTTTTCGCCGGAGACCAATGGGAGCAACGCTGGTAAAAGATCAAGTGGATTCTTGCAGATAGGGGAGGTACTTTGCAGAGCTTCTGTCCCATGCCTATGGAATACTGACGTGGTCAATTGGCCATGATCTGATGAATCGCTTCTCTCATCCATAATTTTCAGGGTTTGATTTATGCAAAACTTTAACTTGGTGAAAAATGGAACATTTCTATCGCCATTGTTTATGGCGTTGGTACTTTTTCAATGAACCAGAGTTGTATAACTTTCCAAATGATTACATTATGTCAACCCATTCCTAATTCTTTCCCTGGCCAACACTGCAAGTCAGTAGCACTTTTCGAAAATTTCAAGATTTCCTTCAAACACTGCAAGTCAACTTTATTATTCTAGTCCAAATGTTAAGGATCAGTAACGCTCTAATGTGGACATATCATGAGTGGTAAATCCCAGGCAGTCACATGTGGTGACGTAGCCGGAGCCAACTCCAAGTCAAGCCTGACCGATGGGTACAACAGCACACACTGAGCTATCACACCAAGCATCTGTAAATGCAGATAACTAGTTCATCCAGTGACGAGGAGCCTCTCCCATATCGGAAAAAAATCATTATTTCATAACAATCCACTACTCACACAATTCTTTGTTATAACTGTGTCTGGGAATCTCAGTAATAACCATTATTACCCAATACTGCTATCGCCCTAAATGGCCAATCTGGCCAGGTGTTTAGTGATACAAGTGCAGGGCATAGATCACTGTATGGACATGTTCACATTTAGAAACCGAATATCTTGTAATTTTATTGTGCAACTGTCAAAGATTTCAGTCTATGCATTGCAAAGGGAGATGCTTGCTTTGAAAATCTGCAGGATAAATTGACATTTTGGAAATGTAACCCCTTTCTGATGTAGGATGCAATAGTAAGCCCTACATTGGGTCATTTGTGAGGAGCAAACGTGCTCGGATAAGATTTGTGGCTGTTAGACAGCCTGAATACATGTGGGGATCGCGTAACGAACAGGCAATCCTCATGTGTCCAGGCTGTCTAACAGCCACAAATCCTGCAGCCGCAGTGACTCGAACATATATATGCCCACCACACCACGTTAAGCGGAGAGAGGGCTGTCATTAAGTCGGAGGCTGCGGATAAGTCCATAGTTATTATTATACATTTTTATAGCGCCATTTATTCCATGGCGCTTTACATGTGAATACGAGGCAAATATAGACAAATACATTAAACATGAGAAGATAACAGGCACACGGGTACATAAGGAGGGAGGACCCTGCCCGCGAGGGCTCACAGTCTGCAGGGGATGGGTGATGAAACACTAGGAGAGGGTAGGGCAGGTTGTGCGGCGGTTCAGTAACTTCAGGATCACTGCAGGCTGTAGGCTTGTCAGAAGAGGTGGGTCTTCAGGTTCTTTTTGAAGGTTTCTATGGTAGGCGAGAGTCTGATGTGTTGGGGTAGAGAGTTCCAGAGTATGGGGCAAGCACGGGAGAAGTCTTGGATGCGGTTGTGGGAAGAAGAGGTGAGAGGGGAGTAGAGAAGGAGGTCTTGAGAGGATCGGAGGTTGCGTGTAGGTAGGTACCGGGAGACCATGTCACAGATGTATGGAGAAAGGATGTGGATGGCTTTGTATGTCATTGTGAGGGTTTTGAACTGGAGTCTCTGGACGATAGGAAGCCAGTGAAGGGCTTGACATAGGGGAGAGGCTGGGGAATAGCAGGGAGACAGGTAGATTAGTCGGGCAGCAGAGTATAGGATGGATTGGAGCGGTGCCAGAGTGCTAGAGGGGAGTCCAGAGAGTAGGAGGTTGCAGTAGTCGAGGCGGGAGATGATAAGGGCATGCACTAGCGTTTTTGCGGTGTCGCGGTCAAGGAAAGCACGGATCCGGGAAATATTTTTGAGTTTGAGACGGCAGGAGGAGGCAAGGGCTTGGATATGTGGCTTGAAAGAGAGGGCAGAGTCGAGGATCACCCCGAGGCACCGGGCGTGTGGGACTGGGGAAAGTGAGCAGCCATTGACATTGATGGAGAGGTCTGGTGGAAGGGTAGAGTGTGATGGGGGAAAGATGATGAATTCTGTTTTGTCCATGTTCAGTTGTAGAAAGCGAGCAGAAAAGAAGGCTGAAATAGCAGACAGACAGTGCGGGATTTTGGTAAGGAGGTGAGGTCAGGTCCGGATAGGTAGATCTGCGTGTCATCAGCGTAGAGATGGTACTGCATACCATGGGATTCTATGAGCTGTCCCAAGCCGAAAGTGTAGATGGAGAAGAGTAGGGGTCCTAGAACAGAGCCTTGAGGAACACCGACTGACAAGGGGCGAAGTGAGGAGGTGGTGTGGGGGAGGGAGACACTGAATGTTCGGTCTGTCAGATATGACGAGATCCAGGAAAGGGCCAAGTCTGTGATGCCAAGAGATGAGAGAATTTGTAGCAAAAGGGAGTGGTCTACAGTGTCAAAGGCAGAAGACAGGTCCAGGAGAAGGAGGACAGAGTAGTGTCGCTTGCTCCTGGCAGTTAGTAGGTCATTGGTGACTTTAGTTAGGGCAGTTTCAGTTGAGTGATGGGGACGGAAGCCTGATTGTAACCGATCAAAGAGGGAGCAGGAGGAGAGGTGGGAGGACAGTTCAAGATGGACATGTTGCTCCAGCAATTTGGAGGCATAAGGGAGAAGAGATATCGGGCGATAGCTAGACAGAGGATGGGTCGAGGGAGGGCTTTTTGAGGATGGGTGTGATCTTGGCATGCTTGAAGGATGAGGGGAAGACACCTGTTGTGAGTGAGAGGTTGAAGAGGTGCGTTAGGGTTGGGATGAAGACCATGGAAAGGTTAGGGATGAGGTGGGATGGGAGCGGGTCAAGCGTGCAGGTGGTGAGGTGTGATCTTGACAGGAGGGTGGAGAGCTGATCTTCTGTCATGGTGGAGAAGCTGGTTTTGGAGGAGCAGGGTTGAGCAGCTAAGAGGGGCAGTGGGCGCTGTGGGCCAAAGCTTTCTCTGATCGTATCGATCTTCTGTTTAAAGAAAAAGGCGAAGTCTTCAGCAGAAATTAGGGGGGGAGGGAGGAGGTGCAGGGGGACGGAGTAGAGAATTGAAAGTGTTGAAAAGCTGTTTAGGGTTGTGAGACAGGGAGGATATGAGAGATGAGAAGTAAGTTTGTTTTGCGGCAGTGAGTGCAGACTTGAAGCTGGCGAGGGACTGCTTGTATGTAGTGAAGTGGTCGGCAGAGCGGGATTGCTTCCTTCTCCGCTCAGCAATCCTGGAAGCCCGTCTTAATTCTTTGGTCAGGCTGGTCAGCCAGGGCTGCCTGTTAATTGTACGAGTTTTACTATGCATGAGTGGGGCGGCCGAATCAAGTGTTGCTGTTATTGTGGTGTTATAAAAAGTGGCAGCAGCATCTGTGTCATGAAGGGAGGCTATGTCTGTGAGAGGGAGAAGGGACCCCGAGAGTGATTGTAAGTTGAGATGTTTGAGATTTCTGCGAGGGAGTTTGTGGAGTGGGGGTTGCACATTAGGAGAGGAGAGGGAAGAGAATGTCAGTAGGTTGTGGTCAGACAGGGGGAGGGGTGTGTTAATGACATTAGTAAGGGAGCAGAGGCGGGTGAAAATGAGGTCCAGCGTGTGGCCATCTTTGTGAGTGGCCTCAGAGGACCATTGAGTGAGGCCAAAGGAGGCAGTCAGTGATAGAAGTTTAGAGGCAGCTGAGGTGAAAGTGTCAATGGGGATATTGAAATCACCCATGATGATAGTGGGGATGTCGACAGAGAGGAAATGAAGTAGCCAGGTGGTGAAGTGGTCGAGAAAGGTGGAGATGGCTAGTTCTGGGGGGCGGTAGATGACAGCCAGCTGGAGGTTGGAGGGGGAGTAGATGCGGACAGAGTGCACCTCAAACGAAGGAAGATTAGCGGAGGGTGGTAGCGGGATTGGAGTAAAGGAGCAGGTGTCGGACAGGAGCAATCCAACTCCTCCACCACGTTTGTTGCTGGGGCGAGGGGTGTGAGAGAGCTGGAATCCGCCATAGGAGAGCGCAGCTGGAGAGGCAGAGTCAGATGGGGTGAGCCAGGTTTCAGTGAGGCCGAGGAAGGAGAGTTTGTTGGTGATGAAGAGGTCGTGGATAAATGTCAGTTTGTTGCAGATGGAGCGTGCGTTCCATAGTGCTCCAAGTAGGGGGAGCGGGGGAGTGGGGGCTGGATGAATAGGTATGAGGTTGTCGTGGTTGGGAAAACGTGGGGAGGATCGTGGCAGGGGGTTAGAAATGAGTGTGGGGATGAGTTGGGGAGGGCCGGGATTTGGGGATATGTCACCAGCGATGAGGAGTAGCAGACAGAATATTAGAAGGTGGGAGCAGGATAGGACATGATGTGGCCGTGTGTGCCTGGAGAAAAAGGATTGTATGTGGAGGAACAGTTCTGAGGAGAAGGTGAGATGGCTGGCGAGGATGGAGGGAGAAATGACTAGTTCCTTACTAGGTGGAGGGATTGCAGGAGATTGTAAGAAGGGAAGTAGTATGGGGGTGAAAGAGAAAAGAAATCGAAACATTGTAGTGGTTGGTATTGTGTTACCTTCCAGTCAATTCCAGTCCAATTCAGTCTAAAAGCAATAACATAGTTAAACAGAGGAACATAGGTTGGTGTTTTCCTTACTAGCTTCCATTGTTTTGGGTTTTTTCTGCTTTTATCTGTACGGTTTATCCCCATTGAATATGTGCTCCATGGACAATGCCACCAGGTGTGCATCTTGTGAGATGTATGCATGCCTTGAGGATGCATAAGTCTGCACTCGATACTAGCTAGTTACATGTTTGGAAGCCCAGGTAATGGATCTAAAGGTGCAGCTTACAACACTCAGGGGCATTGCAAACCTGGAGATGAGTTTAGAGCTCACTAAGCTTGTGCTGGCTGAGGCCAATGATATGGAGGAGGGTGGAGGTGGGGAAGATCAGGACAAATGTTACAAGAAGTGGTAGGGGGAAGTGCCAGGGAGCCCAGTCCTTATCTGGCACAACCTAGTAACTATGTCTGTTTGGCTGATATTAGGAATGCAAGCCCAGAACTGGGATCACTGCAGCAGGACATTGCTCCTAGCATTCAGAAAAAGATTGCTGTAGGAAGGAGGGAAATAGGAGTACAGCAAAGGCCAGACAGATGTTGAAGGTATTGGACTCTATAATTAGGTGGACAGACAGGGTCATCTGCTGCTGAGACCGTGAATGCCAAACAGTGTGTTGTCTGCCGGGTGCTCAGGTTTACATATTTCAGATCGGATATCCAGATTGCTGGGTGGGGCTGGGGAAAAACCAGCGGTCATAGTACACATTGGTACTAATGACAAAGTTAGATGGAGGTGGAAGGTCCTTAAGAATGATTACAGGGAACTACGAGAGAAGCTGAAGGCCAGGACCTCCAAGGTGGTGTTTTCAGAAATACTGCCAGTATCACGAGCTTCACTAGATAGGTAGTGGGTGCTTAGGAAGATAAATAAGTGACTTAGAAATTGGTGCAGGAAGGAAGGGTTTGGATTCCTGGAGAACTGGGCTGGCTTCTCTGTCGGTTACAGGCTCTACGGTAGCGATGGATTGCACCTCAATGGGGAGGGTACAGCTTTGCTTGAGGAAAAAAATGGAAAGACGGATGGAGGAGCTTTTAAACTTGGATCTGGGGGAGGGAGGGTAGTTGTTCTAATAAGGGGATAGATAAAGTAGACAAAGAGAGGGAATATGTCACCCCAAAATCGAAGGTGAGCTAAGCCCAAGAGCATCAGGGGCTTATCTATAGCATTCTGTAATGTTGTAGATAAGCCCCCGATGTATCCTGAAAGATGAGAAAAAGAGGTTAGATTATACTCACCCAGGGGCGGTCCCAGTACGATGGGCGTCGCGGACCGGTCCGGGCCTCCCATCTTCTTACGATGACGTCCTCTTCTTGTATTCATGCTGTGGCTCCGGCGCAGGCGAACTTTGTCTGCCCTGTTGAGGACAGAGCAAAGTACTGCAGTGCCCAGGCGCTGGGCCTCTCTGACCTTTCCCGGCACCTGCGCACTGCAGTACTTTGCTCTGCCCTCAACAGGGCAAAGTATGCCTGCGCCAGAGCCGCAGTGTGACTACAAGAAGAGGACGTCATCGTAAGAAGATGGGAGGCCCAGGACCGGACCACAATGCCTATCGGACCGGACCGCAGCGGGATGCTGTAGATAAGCCCCTGATGCTGGTGGGCTTAGCTGGCTCATCTTCGATTTTGGGGGTGTCAGGTTCCCTTTAAATGTCTGCTGGCAAATGAAAGAAGTCTAGCAATCAAAATGAATGAACTGGAGACTCTTATGACGGTCACAAAATACGATGTGGTGGGTATTACGGAAACCTGGCTTGCCGAGAGCCATGATTGGGTAACAAACATAGAGAGTTACACTACATTTAGAAAGGACAGGAAAGATAAAAAAGGTGGAGGCGTGTGCATCTTCGTAAAATCCACATTAAAACCTGTTCTCAATGAAGACATTGGGGGGAGTTACAGCAATGTAGAGTCACTATGGGTAAATGTTCATGGGGATGGTAATATTGGAAAGCTGCTAATTGGAGTTTGCTATAAGCCTCCTAATATAGCAGGACAGGTAGAGGATGAAATGCTGCAACAAATTAAAGAGGCAGCAAACAGTAACAAGGTTCTTATAATGGAGGATTTTAACTATCCAGACATTCAATGGGACATAGAATATTCTGGTTGTGCTAAAAGCTACAATTTCTTATCCCCAGTTCAGGACAATTACCTCTCTCAGCTGGTAGATGAACCAACCAGGGGAGGTAATCTACTGGATCTGTTTCTGTCTGGTCCATTTTTTAATATTTAGAGCAGTCAGACTGTGGAATGCCCGACCACTAGAGGTAGTAATGCCAGACACTGTAACAGCTTATAAAAAATGGCTGCACAATTTCCTTGATACACATAACATTGCTGGTTATAATCAAATTAGTGAAAAAAAAGAAAAAAAATGTACAATTGGTGGGCGAAGGTTGAATTTGATGGACCTAGGTCTTTTTTGAACTTATGTATATATGTAACCAAAAACAAGCCCTTACCTCACACTGTTCCATTAATGGAAAAATATAACAGTTACAGGTCTCAGATAATAATAACAAAAACGATAAAAGTTTAGCATTGTCGTAATTGTACTGACTCGGAAAATTATGATGCAAGGTACAATGATCGCCGCGTAAAAATAAACCCCCCAAAAACAATGGCGTAATTGAGCGGGGGAGAGGATGTTTCACCACACTAGGAATATGGCTAAACTAATGGAACCAGCAAAACTACAGCTTATCAGGCAAAAAAAACTATTTGCCATACGTCTATGGTGACGAAAAAAAATAAAGTTATGGCTTTTGGAAGAAGGGGAGAAAAAAAACGAAAAAGCAAAAACGTAAATTGGCCATGGCAAAAATGGCGTTAACATCCACACTGCATATCAATTTGTGCTGCAGATTTTGTCTGCAACCTAGAAATAATATTTGGAAAAATGTCATCCACTGCACTGCATTCAAACAGGCTGTGTGTGAATAAACTCTATGATTAGGCAGATTGGAGCGTGAATGGTAAATTAACATTCATCTTTCTCAAAACAGGATACAAATAAAAAACGGTGAATAGAAACTTTGCAGGACTTGAAGAGATGACTTCCAGATAATTTCTGACTTCAGACGAAAGTTACCTTTAAAGGGGTTGTGTTAAAAACTCTTATGACATATTGGGCGTTTGTGCCATTATAAGGGTACCTGATGCTGCTCGCTTCCATGCTGATTATGTTATGAATATATATAGATATTGCGATCGCTTTTCTGCAGGTGTGTGGGGTGGTGGCATTATCGGCTCCAAATATTATCATCAGCTTCAACTTTCAATGCAAAAGTCAGTGAAGTTGGACAACCGCTTTAATGTTGGATCACTGGAGGGTTGGACGGTTGGAACCCCTGCTGGTGGCCAGATTTAAAAGAGCAGGGACTCTAGAAAGGCGCCGTGCCACTTTATTTTGCATCTCTAAAAGTTAGATCGTCACTCACTTGGAGGCAATACAACCCTGAGAAAGCCAGGAGAATTTGTGGCACGGTGCTTTTGTAGCACCACTGCTACTTCTTACTAGTGGTAACATAGTAACATAGTAACATAGTAACATAGTTAGTAAGGCCGAAAAAAGACATTTGTCCATCCAGTTCAGCCTATATTCCATCATAATAAATACCCAGATCTACGTCCTTCTACAGAACCTAATAATTGTATGATACAATATTGTTCTGCTCCAGGAAGACATCCAGGCCTCTCTTGAACCCCTCGACTGAGTTCGCCATCACCACCTCCTCAGGCAAGCAATTCCAGATTCTCACTGCCCTAACAGTAAAGAATCCTCTTCTATGTTGGTGGAAAAACCTTCTCTCCTCCAGACGCAAAGAATGCCCCCTTGTGCCCGTCACCTTCCTTGGTATAAACAGATCCTCAGCGAGATATTTGTATTGTCCCCTTATATACTTATACATGGTTATTAGATCGCCCCTCAGTCGTCTTTTTTCTAGACTAAATAATCCTAATTTCGCTAATCTATCTGGGTATTGTAGTTCTCCCATCCCCTTTATTAATTTTGTTGCCCTCCTTTGTACTCTCTCTAGTTCCATTATATCCTTCCTGAGCACCGGTGCCCAAAACTGGACACAGTGCTCCATGTGCGGTCTAACTAGGGATTTGTACAGAGGCAGTATAATGCTCTCATCATGTGTATCCAGACCTCTTTTAATGCACCCCATGATCCTGTTTGCCTTGGCAGCTGCTGCCTGGCACTGGCTGCTCCAGGTAAGTTTATCATTAACTAGGATCCCCAAGTCCTTCTCCCTGTCAGATTTACCCAGTGGTTTCCCGTTCAGTGTGTAATGGTGATATTGATTCCCTCTTCCCATGTGGTCAGCGAGGGCAAACAGGTCAGAGCCCATCAAGCAGACACTGATGGTATATCATAGCAATATGCGACCAAGATTTGTCCTGAGACAACCCTTGCAACTCAACCTTCGGTTCAGAACACATGAAATAATTGACAGCAGTAGAATCAGGGTTGTCAGCTCCCATCTTCTTGCTAACGACCACTTAATTTTATTTGCGTTGACATTAATTCCATGTGTTGATTGTCAGCAGCGTGGAAGGTGTTCAGAAGCTTCTCCAGCCTTGTTCTTTCTAATAATAAGAAAAAGAGAGAATAATTTAATAAAGCCCATAAAATGGAGCAAAAGTTCTCCAATAGGTGACGGAGTCACGAGTTACCTTCATTAGGAACAGTCTGCAGATAGCGCGCCGCTTCCTCAGGACTCAAAGAATGCGCGAGCTCTGAAAGGTCAACGAAGCTCCTTCCGAAATGCCTCTGATACGTGGTCAGCTGCTTCTTTTGTTCTTGGTTACGAATATGAGAATATGTGACCGCAGGAACTAGAATGTCAGGGGAAATTAAATAACACCACCTTTAGGCTATGTGCTGTCTACGGGAAGGATCTTCCATTCACTTATGTGCAGACATGACATTAGCTAGAGGTTATATTCAACGTGCCCTCTAGATAAGTGGAAACCGGCAGCTTTTTACAAGCAGGGGACTTATTGAGCTGGTATTTTACTTATAGTGAGGGCTCAGTGGGACAGTTATGGTGGATTTACACTGGTTCTTCGAGGTCACTGAATAACCACCGATCGGCTACATGTAAGCAGATGGGCAGTTGTTTAACAGACTGTATAGAAAGGCTTACTGCACTTCCACGAGCACAGAACGATCATTAATTTGATTGTTCTGAGCAAATAGAATGGATGCCGGATGGGCTTGGGTAAGATCCAGGAAGGTGACAGCATGATTTGTTTTGTTATATTTTAACAATCCAGCCCTTATTTAAAAAGCATGTTTTGCCCAGACAATTTCTTTAACCCCTATTCCGACGTTGGGTGTAATAGTACGCCCACGTCGAAATCCTCCCTTCGATGTGGGCTCCGGCGCTGAGCAAACATCTTTCCCGGCACGTGTCATCTGTTTTGAACAGCTGACATGTGCCTCTAACAGCTGCGGGAGGAATCGTGATCCACTCGCGGCTGTTAACCTGTTAAATGCCGCTGTAAATCTCTGGCAGCGGCAATTAACTTGCGCTTCCAGTAAGTGCACCGGAAATCCCGTCCATCGGTGACCCGTCACGTGACTGCGGGTCACTGATGGGTTGGCATGACAATCAGAGGTCTCCAGCAGACGTCTAGGGTTGTCATAGCCGGATTGCTATGTGCGCCGCTCGGTGGTTGGTGCTCACAGCAAGTGAGCCGATCGGACAAATGCAGCTTCTAGTCTCCCATGGAGACTATTGAAGCATGCAAAAAGTAAAAAACAAAATGTTTTTAAAAAAGTTAAAATCACCTCCCTTTCGCCCCATTCACAATAAAACAAACCATACACATATTTGGTATCGCTGCATTCAGAATCGCCCGATAGAATTAACCCAAGTGCTAAACGGTGAAACAAAAAAAGTCAAAACGCCAGTGTTAACTTTTTTGGTCGCCGCTACATTGCAATAAAATTCAATAATGGGCGATCAAAAGATCGTATCTGCACCAAAATTATATCAATAAAAATGTCAGCTCGGCATGCAAAAAATAAGCCCTAACCCAGCCCCAAATCATGAAAAATGGAGATGCTACAGGTCTCGGAAAATAACACCTTTTTTTGGAGAATCATAATGGCAGGTCAGTTTTAGCATTTAGTGAAAATGGTAAAGTACACAATATGCTAAAATATTAAAACCAAAGGGGTTATTCAAAAGTACAACTTGTCCCACAAAAACAAGCCCTCACATGGCCATTTTGACCGAAAAATAAAGTTATGGCTCTGGGAAAAAGGGGAGCAAAAAACGAAAACGCAAAAACTAAAATACCTCCAATCATGAAGGGGTTAAGCCTAATTGGATTATCAAAAAGAACTTTGCTGCAGTTGATATCATCAGTATCTCCAGCTGCTGCTCTGTCCTGAGGTAGGAAGCTTTGCGTCCCTTTTCTAGGTTACAACAAAGAAACTTACCAACTCCTTTAGCTGAAAGATGTCGATTTGAGTAACACCCATACTTTCGAGTGAAATCATCCAGTTTAGGACAACGGGGTTGGACTTGATAATTAAACCTTGATTCGGTGGCCAGGGTCATTGGGACGTCATTTCTCCAGTTTGAAGACGTATCGAGAGCATATTTCACCTGATAACCTGTATGTGAGACCATAAAGCAGAAGAGGAAACAATAAGAATAAGAATTAAAGAAAAATGAGTGAAACCTGAACTCTAATATGTTACTGAAATGCAGCAATGCAATCTTGTACTGATTGTGGTTTAGGGTCATAGTCTTTACATCTAATTTTATCCCCTATGTGTCATGGACTGTTTTAATTTTGCACTTTTATTCTTCTCTTTTCTCCAAGAGTCATAACTCTTTTCTTCTGTCCACACAAACGTGCTTTTGCAACACAAAATGTACTTTTAACTTATGATAAAATTTATCGAAAAATGGGAGAAAAAATTTCCAAGTGAGGGGAAGAAAGAAACACCAATGTTTTAAGAATTTTGCTGTTTACAGCCTTAAAGGGAACCTGTTAGATATGATGTTAATCTGCAGGTTGATAGCGTTCTGAAGCCGTACAGCCTCTGCACTGAGGCTACCTGGAGCAAATTAACTTTATTCCTCTCAGCATCCTCCAGCTTTTAGTCATAGGGGTGTGGCCAGAGGGGTTTCAGTCACCGCTTAGTACATAGTGAGCTGCGGCTGTAAACGCACCTCATGGGTTCTCATATTTTGATAGACGTGAGTTTTGAATATGTGAACTTACCAAATATATTTATTTTTTTAATTTCCTAATTTATTTGTTTTTATTATGGGGGAAAAAGGGAAGTAGAGGGGTATTCAAACATTTGTTTTTATGAATTGTCTTATATTTTTATAAACTTTTTACATTTTTTAAGTCTCCCTAAAGGGTCACCAACCTGCAATTACTTGATTACTTGCACTATATACTGCCCACAACCTGACATTACTGACACTACAGAGAACTTTTTCATCCTTTGGATGTCCCAGTTAGGCTGTGTGCGCACGTTGCGTATTGCTTGCAAACATTTCTGCACGGTATCTGCATCTCTTGGCAGCAAAAATGCTGAGGAAAAATATGCTGTGTTTTTGGTGCGTTTTTTGCATGCGTTTTTTTCTGCGCATTCAATGGGTCAAAAATGCAGGCAAAAAAACAAAAAGAATTGACATGCTGCAGAAAAAAATGCACTGCAAATACGCATGGAAATTTACTGATCATGTGCACAACACTTTAGGATTGTCAGGTAATTACCTTGCATAAGTATTCCATTGCGTTTTTGAACCATTTACGCATGGAAAAAACGCAGCAAATACACAACATGCACACATAGCCTTATAGTGACAAACTGCATGCTAAAAAATTGTAGTACTTTTTTCACAATTTACTCCTTAGAAAATTTGAGGAAAAAATACTATACTATAAATGTGGTATGAAAATGCAGCTGTCAGTCACAAAAAAGGTTAGTCAAACATTATTTTGTTAGCCCACCAAATGGAAACCCGTACACGGTTGTTATGCAAACATGTCAAATAACAGATAATATGTAAAAGCTATGCCCTGCAGATGATGCCCGTGGCAAGGATTATAGGGGTGAACTGCGGCCAGACGATGGGTGTATAGATCTTTCTCTAAGGCCTGTCCCACACGTCCAGATAATTCCGGTACCGGAAAAATCGGTACCGGAATTATCCGTGTGTCCGTGTGCTCACGTTGCACATCAGTGTGGCACACGTGCGGCATCCGTGTGCCGCCCGTGTGCCGACTGGGTACCACACGCACCGTGCAGGAGACAGCGCTACAGTTAAGCGCTGTCCCCTGCATCTGGTGCTGAAGCCGCCATTCATTTCTTCTCTCCAGCAGCGTTCGCTGGAGAGAAGATATGAAAAATCTTTTTTTTTTTTGGTGTTTAAAAAAAAAGATCCCTGTCCCCAACCCCCTCCCACCCCCTGTGCGCCCGCCCGCTGTTACTGAAATACTTACCCGGCTCCCTCGCTGCTTCCTCTCCTCGCCGCAGCTTCTCCTGTATGAGCGGTCACGTGGTACCGCTCATTACAGTGATGAATATGCGGCTCCCCCCCTATGGTGGATACTGTAGCGCTGTCTCCTGCACACGGACTGCACACGGACAACATCCGTGTGCGGTACGTGTTTTACATGGACCCATTGACTTTAATGGGTCCGTGTAATACGTGCGCTCCCACGAACACTGACATGTCTCCGTGTTTTTCAAACGGACACACGGTCCGTGAAAACACGCTGACATGTGCAGAGATACATTGATTTTAATGTGTCTACGTGAGTCAGTGTCTCCGGTACGTGAGGAAACTGTCACCTCACGTACCGGAGCCACTGACGTGTGAAACCGGCCTAAGGCTGCCGTCACAGTAGCAGTATTTGGTAAGTATTTTACAACAGTATTTGTAAGCCAAAACCAGGAGTGGAACAATTATTATTATTATTATTATTATTATTATTTATTATTAGGCCGGAGTCAAACACAACGTATAAAAATACGGTCCGTTTTTGATGGCCACAATACGCAGAAAATTTCCCGAACAGTGATCCGTATTCAATGCGAGGATGTGATTATTTTCTCCAAAAATTGTCCGTATGTCATCCATATGGTATCTGTTGTGAATTCTGTGGCAGAGCTCCCTCCTGTGGTCACAAGTGGTACTTCGGCTGATTCTCTCTGTGAGCTTCCGTTGGTGGAGGAAAGTGGTACTGCGGCTTCTGAGTTTCCTTCCTCAGGTGATGTGGTGAAGTCGTTAGGTGCTGCTCTATTTAACTCCACCTAGTGCTTTGATCCTGGCCTCCAGTCTATGTTCTAGTATTGGACCTGTTTCCTCCTGGATCGTTCCTGTGGCCTGCTGCTCTGCATAGCTAGTTCCGCTTTGCTATTTTGTTTGCTGTTTTTTTTCTGTCCAGCTTGTCTATTTGTTTTTTCCTGCTTGCTGGAAGCTCTGGGACGCAGAGGTTGTACCTCCGTGCCGTTAGTTCGGTACGGAGGGTCTTTTTGCCCCCTTTGCGTGGTTTTTGTAGGGTTTTGTGTTGACCGCAAAGTTACCTTTCCTATCCTCGCTCTGTTCAGAAAGTCGGGCCTCACTTTGCTAAATCTATTTCATCTCTACGTTTGTCTTTTCATCTTAACTCACAGTCATTATATGTGGGGGCTGCCTTTTCCTTTGGGGTATTTCTCTGAGGCAAGGTAGGCTTATTTTCTATCTTCAGGCTAGCTAGTTTCTCAGGCTGTGCCGAGTTGCATAGGGAGCGTTAGGCGCAATCCACGGGTGCCTCTAGTGTGGTTGGAGAGGATTAGGGATTGCGGTCAGCAGAGTTCCCACGTCTCAGAGCTCGTTCTATGTTTTTGGGTTATTGTCAGGTCACTGTATGTGCTCTGACCTCTATGTCCATTGTGGTACTGAATTACCTTATCATAACAGGTATCCGTACGGCGAGATTTTCTCGCCGGCTTGCAAAATGGACATAGAATGGATCCATGGCCTCAAATATTCGTAAAAATATATATACAGTCTATATATATATATATATATATATATATATATATATATATATTTCAGTGAGACACATATGTATATTTATATTTAATACAGTGCTAGATAGCAGAAAAGCCGGTAATTCAATTGCCGGCTTTTGCTATCTCTTTCCCAAACCCAACAGGATATGAGACATGGTTTACATACAGTAAACCATTTCGTATCCCTTATTTTTTTTTTACATATTCCGCACTACTAATGTTAGAAGTGTCTGTGTGAAAAACTTGGGGGCTCTGTTAAAATAAAGGGTTAAATCACGGAAAAAAATGGCGTGGGCTCCCGCGCAATTTTCTCTGCCAGAGTAGTAAAGCCAGTGACTGAGGGCAGATATTAATAGCCTGGAGAGGGTCCATGGTTATTGGCCCCCCCCTGGCTAAAAACATCTGCCCCCAGCCACCCCAGAACAGGCACATCTGGAAGATGCGCTTATTCTGGCACTTGGCCTCTCTTCCCACTCCTGAGTAGCGGTGAGATATGGGGTAATGAAGGGTTAATGTCACCTTGCTATTGTAAGGTGACATTAAGCCTGGTTAATAATGGAGAGGTGTCAATAAGACGCCTATCCATTATTAATCCTATGTTCATAAAGGGTTAAAAAAAACACACACACACACACACACACACACACATTAGGAAAAAAGTATTTTAATGAAATAAAGACACAGGGAGTTGTAATAGTTTATTAAACGCTCAATCCAATTGAAGACCCTTGTCACCTGAAACAAAGTTAAACTAAAAAAAAACAAGAATATCCCATACCTCTCCGGTGTTACAGTCAAGTCCCATGATGTAAATCCGTCAGAAGGTGTTACCGGTAATTAGTTTTACAAGCAGAAGCTCTGCAGGGGAACATAGCTACCTAGACTTGCGGTGCTGCGCCCCCTGCTGGTATAAACTCATATGAACTCTAGCGTGGGAATTTTTTTTTGAACGCTCGAGTTCATATGAGTTTATGCCAGCAGGGGGCGCAGCACCGCAAGTCTAGGTAGCTACGCTCCCCTGCTTTCCATTCATTCTCCACTTTTTACAGGCAGGAGCACAGCTGAATTAGCAGGCTTCTGCTTGTAAAATTATTTAACCCCTTCAGATGGATTTACAGTGTGGGACTTGACTAACGCCGGAGAGGTATGGGATATTGTTGTTTTTTATTTTAACTTTGTTTCAGGTGACAAGGGTCTTCAATTGGATTGAGCGTTAAATAAACTATTACAACACCCTGTATCTTTAGTTCATTAAAATACTTTTTTCCTAATGTGTGTGTTTTTTTTAACCCTTTATGAACATAGGATTAATAATGGATAGGTGTCTTATTGACGCTGTTAGGGCTAGCGGAACGCACCGAGTAAATAGAGATGTTTTTATTGATATTGGTGCAGAGGCAGGAACTCGACCCCTAACATTACCCCCCCCCCCTCCTTGGGCCTCGCTACGTTCGAAGGCAGCAATGAGCTGCGGAGCTTGAATGTGATCAGCAGGCTCCCAGGATCTATCCTCAGGACCGTAACCCCTCCAGTCCACCAAATAAAAATTTTTGCCACGAACCACCTTGCACCCCAAAATAGCGTTCACCTCGTAATCGTCCGTAGACGAACCCGATGTCCCGGCAGATGACTCAGAAAACTGGGACATGTATACGGGCTTAAGGAGGGGCACATGAAAGGTGTCGGTGATACCTAGGCGTGGAGGAAGAGCCAGACGGTAGACCACAGGATTAACCTGTTCGAGGACCTTGAAGGGACCCAAGTAGCGAGGAGCAAACTTAGTGGACTCAACACGCAGCCTGATGTTACGAGCGGAGAGCCACACTAAGTCGCCAGGAGCAAAGGTCGGGGCAGGACCTCATTCTCTCCTTGGAGGCCCGGATGGCATCCTGAGTGCGGTCCCAAATGTCTCATGCCTCCACTACCCAATCTGCCACCCTGGAGTCAGCAGAGGACACAGGCATAGGCACAGGAACCCGCGGATACTGGCCGTAATTAAGGAGGAAAGGAGTCTGACCGGCGGAGTCGGCTACAGCGTTGTTAAGGGCAAACTCTGCCCACGGTAACAAGGATGCCCAGTCATCCTGCCTGGCAGAAACAAAATGTCGCAAATAAGTGACCAGAGTCTGATTGGCCCTCTCTACCAACCCACTCGTCTCGGGATGATAAGCCGAAGAGAGATTTAACTCAATACTGAGTAGACGACAAAGCTCCCTCCAGAATCGAGACCCCGATCACTGACAATCTTGTCCGGCATACCGTGTAAGCGAAAGATATGTTTGATGAACAAGGCTGCCAGAACCCGTGCAGAAGGTAGCCGTGGAAGAGGCACCAAATGAACCATTTTGGAAAAATGGTCGGTGATCACCCAGATAATGGTGCAACTACGAGACTTCGGTAAGCCCACCACAAAGTCCATCCCGACCATCTCCCAGGGCCTGTCCACCACCGGCAGAGGGTAAAGCAAACCAGCTGGCCGTTGCCGAGGGGACTTGTTCTTGGCGCAAGAGACACACGCCCAAACATAGTCTGCTACATCACGAGCCATATGCGGCCACCAGTATGTCCTCGTCAGTAACTCAGATGTCCTTTTGGAACCAAAATGTCCACCCACCCTGGACGAGTGTGCCCAAGAGAGAACCTCCGGTCGCAAACTGGATGGTACAAAAGTCTTGCCCGGAGGCACAGACTCTAGCGAAACCGGTGCCACAGTTCTCAGGCTCTCGGTGGAGACAATAAGCCGAGGCTCCTCTTCCTCCTCCACAGATGACACAATGGAGCGAGAGAAAGCGTCGGCACGAATGTTCTTCTCCCCAGAAAGAAAATGGAGGGTGAAATGAAACCAGGAGAAGAACAAGGACGATCTGGCCTGGCGAGAATTTAACCGCTGGGCTGTCTGCAGGTACACCAAATTTTTATGATCTGTGAAGACTTGGAAGGGAAAACGAGCTCCCTCCAAGAGATGTCTCCACTCCGAGAAAGCCAACTTCATGGCTAGCAACTCCCTGTCTCCGATGGAATAATTCCTCTCTGCTGGTGAGGTCTTAGAAAAAAGAAGCAAGGATGCTTCCGACCTTGAGTATCCTTTTGGAAGAGGACTGCTCCAGCACCAACAGATGAGGCATCCACCTCCATGATATCTGGCTTATCTACATCGGGGCGATGTAGGATGGGAGCGCTAGCGAAGTGTGACTTTATGGAGACAAAGGCCTTGGAGACCTCCTCAGAGCACAATTTGGGATTTGCCCTCTTCTTGGTGAGGGCAACAAAGGGAGCTACCAAAGTTGAAAAGTGCGGAATGAACTGGCGATGATTGATGAACCCCATAAAGCGCTGCACCGCTTTAAGAGAATGGGGTTCCTGCCAGTCCATCACAGCCTGTAGTTTGGCAGCATCCATAGCCAATCCCTGGGCTGAGATGATATAGCCGAGGAAAGGTAAGGACTCCTGCTCAAACATACACTTCTCCAACTTGGCATAGAGGGAGTTTGCCCGTAGGAGGTCGAAGACTTTGAAAACATCTCTCCGGTGGGAGTCAATATCTGGAGAGTAGATGAGAATATCATCCAGATAGACTACGACCGAGGTGGAAAGCATATCCCGGAAGATGTCGTTCACAAAGTCTTGGAAAACCGCTGGGGCATTACAGAGCCTGAAGGGCATCACCAGATATTCATAGTGCCCATCCCTGGTGTTAAAAGCCGTCTTCCATTTGTCCCCCTCACGGATGCGAATCAGGTTGTAAGCACACCGCAGATCTAGTTTAGTAAACACCCTTGCTCCCCGAAGCCTATCGAAGAGCTCTGATATCAAGGGCAAAGGATACTTATTCTTAACGGTGATGGCGTTAAGACCCCTGTAGTCTATGCATGGACGCAGTTCTCCATTCTTCTTCTGCACGAAGAAGAACCCAGCCCCAGCAGGTGACACTGACTTCCTGATGAACCCTCTTGCCAGATTCTCTTGAATGTACCGAGACATTGCCTCCGTCTCCGGGAGAGATAACGGATAAACTCGACCCCGGGGAGGCTCAGCACCAGGCAAGAGATCAATAGGACAGTCATAGGGGCGATGGGGCGGAAGGGTCTCCGCCGCCTTTATGGAGAACACGTCTGCATAAGACCAATATTGCTTGGGGATAGAGGATAGATCTGCGGGTACCTCTGTAGTAGCAACCTGAACGCACTCCCTCTGACACCTACCCCCACAAGATTCACCCCATCCCAGAATTCTGCCTGAGGACTACTCGATATGAGGAAAGTGGTACCGTAGCCAAGGTATCCCCAACAGGACCTCATCAATTCCCTCAGGAATAACGAGCAGAGATATAATCTCCTGATGGGATGGCGACATGGACAGAGTAAAAGGGATGGTCTGGTGTGTTATCTGTGAGGGCAGTGTCGACCCATTCACCACTCGTACCGTTACTGGTTGAGCTAGCATAACCAGGGGTATTGCGTGACGTTGGGCGAAGGCAGAAGACATAAAATTGCCCTCCGCCCCAGAATCCACGCAGAGCTCTACCGAGTGGTAGGATGAGCCTATAATAATTGTCCCCTTAAAGAAAAATTTGGAGGCAAACGTCGCCGTGTCTAGTGTACCTCCACCTACTACCACTAGACACTGACGTTTCCTCGACCGCTGGGGACATCTGGTGGCAAGATGTCCTGACTGCTGGCAAACATGACAGACATTGAGTGCACAAACGGTCCGGGACTTAGATCCCGCTTAGGACACTTCCATGGCCTCATGTGACTCAGGAACCAGGACCGGAGATTCCAGAGGTTTGGCGAAGGTGGGAGCCAGCCGAAACCTCTGCCTACACTGGGCTCGCTCTAACCTCCGCTCGTTAAAACGGAGGTCAATTCGAGTAGAGACAGTTATTAACTCATCCAGTGTGGCAGGAATCTCCCTAGTGGCCAGAGCATCCTTAACGTGATCCTGGCCCCTCCAAAATATGGGGATAAGGGCTTTATCCGAACACTCCAGCTCAGAAGCTAAAGTACGAAAGCGGACGGAAAAATGGCTGACCAAGGACTCACCCTGAGTTAGTACCAGCAGTTGGAGCGCTGTGTCATGGATGACTTGAGGTCCTAAAAAGACCTGTTTCAGAGTGCTCAGGAACAGCGGAGCACTCTGCACCACATGATCGCCACGCTCCCACAGCGGCGTAGCCTATTCCAACGCCCTGTCCGACAAGAGAGACACAATAAATCCCACCTTAGCCCGCTCTGTGGGAAAACGTGCAGCCAGGAGCTCGAGGTGAATAGAGCACTGACTCATGAATCCCCTACAAGATTTGCTATCTCCAGAAATTTTTTCTGGCAGTGGGAGGCGAGATAATGTCGGAACAGGGGTGGCAGTGGACAAGGTTACTGCAGCCACGCTAGCAGCCTGTACAGCAACTGCGGTAACATCCACAGCTGAGGTTGAGCTCTCGAGAGCCGCCAACCTACCCTCCAGCTGCTGGATATACCGCAAAGATTGCTGAATGTCCGCCATTTACTAGCCAGACCCTGGCGCTAGTATTATGTTAGGGCTAGCGGAACGTACCGAGTAAATAGAGATGTTTTTATTGATATTGGTGCGTTCGCAGCCCGGGGTCCACCGTGCAGGAGTACCTGCTGCTAGCAAACGGCGGTACTATATGGCGGTATGGACTAACTTAGTTAATTCACCGAGTAGCCGTGAAAGAAAAGCACTGTGCCCTGAGACTCCACAGAGGCACAGGCTAACTTCACAAACAGAGAGCAGTCAGTGGTCATGCATGCACACAAACTCCTCGCCGGAGGTGCCAGCATTCTAGGGGCTTATTTCAGCTGGGTCCCTGAACACACTCTCACGTGACCACACTGGCGGAAAGCACATAACAAAAGGCAATACTAGCGCATGGCCGTGTGGCCATGCAAGCCTTAAATAGTTGCAGCACGTATAGGACCCTCCTAGAAGGACCAATGAGAGGCTGCCACAGAGCGTGAGCACCTACAGGGCCTTCCTGAAGGACCAATGACCTTAGCTGCAGTATCTGATCATGTGACCCTCGATCTCCACTGAGAGATCTTACTCTGGGCATGCTCAGAATGTGAAAAGCAGGACTTAGTCCCAGAAGCGTCTGCTCGCCGCTGCCCAGCACTGACTTCAATGGCAGAAGCAGGAAATGCAGCAGTAACTCTTTGCACAGAGTCAGACTGAGCAAGACACTGGGACCGACGTCTCTGCTGAGCAGGCTCCACTGCTGCAGGAGAAGAATGGGAGACAGCAGAGATGGCCCGAGATTCCCCCTGTGCAGAGGCAGGAACTCGACCCCTAACAGACGCCTCTCCATTATTAACCTGGCTTAATGTCACCTTACAATAGCAAGGTGACATTAACCCTTCATTACCCCATATCCCACCGCTACTCAGGAGTGGGAAGAGAGTGGCCAAGTGCCAGAATAGGTGCATCTTACAGATGTGCCTTTTCTGGGGTGGCTGGGGGCAGATGTTTTTAGCCAGGGGGGGGCCAATAACCATGGTCCCTCTCTAGGCTATTAATATCTGGCCTCAGTCACTGGCTTTCCCACTGTGGCGGAGAAAATTGAGCGGGAGCCCAAGCCAGTTTTTTCCGTGATTTAACCCTTTATTTTAACAGCTAGGGCCCCCAAATTTGGCACACAGACACTTCTAACATTAGTAGTGCGGAATATGTAAAAAAATAAGGGATATGAAATGGTTTACTGTATGTAACCATGTCTCATATCCTGTCGGGTTTGGGTTGGGAATAGCAAAATCCGGCAAAAAAAAAAATAAAAAAATTATATATATATATATATATATATATATATATATATATATATATATATATATATTGTCTGTCTTGGAAATCCCGCGTCTCTGATTGGTCGAGGCTGCCAGGCCTCGACCAATCAGCGACGGGCACAGCGACGATGATGTCATAAAGGACGTAGGCATCACGCGTCTCTGGTCGAGGCCGCCAGGCCTCGACCAATCAGCAACGGGCACAGCGACGATGATGTCATAAAGGACGTAGAAATCCCACGTTTCTGATTCAGCGACGGGCACAATATCGACGTAGATGTCATAATGGTTGCCATGGCGATGATGATGTCATAAAGGTTGCCTCGACCAATCAGCGACGGGCACAGTCTGCCGCGCATTCTGGAATCATCATTGTCCATATACTACGGGGACATGCATATCCTAGAATACCCGATGCGTTAGAATCGGGCCACAATCTAGTCTATATATATAATTGTCTAAGGGGTTTTCCGTCTGTCTGTCTTTGTCTGTCTGTCTGTCTGTCCTGGAAATCCCGCCTCTCTGATTGGTCGAGGCCTGGCGACCTCGACCAATCAGCAACGGGCACAGCGACGATGATGTCATAATGGTTGCCATGGCGACGATGATGTCATAGTTTGTAAGCTTGCGAGCAGGGCCCTCACTCCTCCTGGTATCTGTTTTGAACTGTATTTCTGTTATGCTGTAATGTTTATTGTCTGTACAAGTCCCCTCTATAATTTGTAAAGCGCTGCGGAATATGTTGGCGCTATATAAATAAAATTATTATTATTATTATTATTATTATGTCATAAAGGTTGCCTCGACCAATCAGCGACGGGCACAGTCTGCCACGAATTCTGGAATCATCATTGTCCATATACTACGGGGACATGCATATTCTAGAATACCCGATGCGTTAGAATCGGGCCACAATCTAGTCTATATATATAATTGCCTAAGGGTTTTTCCGTCTGTCTGTCTGTCCTGGAAATCCCGGCTCTCTGATTGGTCGAGGCCGCCAGGCCTCGACCAATCAGAGACCGGCACAGCATCGACGTAGAAATCCCGCGTCTCTGATTGGTCGAGGCCGCCAGTCTGATTGACACTTCTATATTGATCATTCCTCCTGACACTTCTGTATTGATCAGTCCTCCTGACACTTCTATATTGATCAGTCCTCCTGACACTTCTGTATTGATCAGTCCTCCTGACACTTCAATATTGATCAGTCATCCTGACACTTCTATGTTGATCAGTCCTCCTGATACCTCTATATTGATCAGTCCTCCTGACACTTCTATATTGATCAGTCCTCCTGACATTTTTATATTGATCAGTCCTCCTGACACTTCTATATTGATCAGTCCTCCTGACATTTTTATATAGATCAGTCCTCCTGACACTTCTATATTGATCAGTCCTCCTGACACTTCTATATTGATCAGTCCTCCTGACATTTTTATATTGATCAGTCCTCCTGACACTTCTATATTGATCAGTCCGGCACAGCATTGACGTAGAAATCCCGCGTCTCTGATTGGTCGAGGCCGCCAGTCTGATTGACACTTCTATATTGATCATTCCTCCTGACACTTCTATATTGATCAGTCCTCCTGACACTTCTATATTGATCAGTCCTCCTGACACTTCTATATTGATCAGTCCTCCTGACATTTTTATATTGATCAGTCCTCCTGACACTTCTATATTGATCAGTCCACCTGACACTTCTATATTGATCAGTCCGGCACAGCATCGACGTAGAAATCCCGCGTCTCTGATTGGTCGAGGCCGCCAGTCTGATTGACACTTCTATATTGATCATTCCTCCTGACACTTCTGTATTGATCAGTCCTCCTGACACTTCTATATTGATCAGTCCTCCTGACACTTCTATATTGATCAGTCCTCCTGACACTTCTATATTGATCAGTCCTCCTGACACTTCTATATTGATCAGTCCTCCTGACACTTCTATATTGATCAGTCCTCCTGACACTTCTATATTGATCAGTCCTCCTGACACTTCTATATTGATCAGTCCTCCTGACACTTCTATATTGATCAGTCCTCCTGACACTTCTATAGTGATCAGTCCTCCTGACACTTCTATATTGATCAGTCCTCCTGACACTTCTATATTGATCAGTCATCCTAACACTTCTATATTGATCAGTAATCCTGACATTCTATATTGATCAGTCCTCCTGACACTTCTATATTGATCAGTCCTCCTGATACCTCTATATTGATCAGTCCTCCTGACACTTTATTATTTTATTATTATTATTATACATTTTTATAGCGCCATTTATTCCATGGCGCTTTACATGTGAATACGGGGCAAATATAGACAAATACATTAAACATGAGCAGATAACAAGGCACACGAGTACATAAGGAGGGAGGACCCTGCCCGCGAGGGCTCACAGTCTGCAGGGGGTGGGTGAGGATACACTAGGAGAGGGAAGAGCTGGCTGTACGGCTGTTCAGTAGGTTGAGGATCACTGCAGGCTGTAGGCTTGTCGGAAGAGATGAGTCTTCAGGTTCTTTTTGAAGGTTTCTATGGTAGGCGCAAGTCTGATGTGTTGGGGTAGAGAGTTCCAGAGTATGGGGGAAGCACGGGAGAAGTCTTGGATGCGGTTATGGGAAGAAGAGATGAGAGGGGAGTAGAGAAGGAGATCTTGGGAGGATCGGAGGTCGCGTGTAGGTAGGTACCGGGAGACCATGCCATGTCACTGACCTATATTGATCAGTCCTCCTGACACTTCTATATTGATCAGTCCTCCTGACACTTCTATATTGATCAGTCCTCCTGACACTTCTATATTGATCAGTCCTCCTGACACTTCTATAGTGATCAGTCCTCCTGACACTTCTATAGTGATCAGTCCTCCTGACACTTCTATATTGATCAGTCCTCCTGACACTTCTATATTGATCAGTCATCCTAACACTTCTATATTGATCAGTAATCCTGACATTCTATATTGATCAGTCCTCCTGACACTTCTATATTGATCAGTCCTCCTGATACCTCTATATTGATCAGTCCTCCTGACACTTCTATATTGATCAGTCCTCCTGATACCTCTATATTGATCAGTCCTCCTGACACTTCTATATTGATCAGTCCTCCTGACACTTCTATATTGATCAGTCCTCCTGATACCTCTATATTGATCAGTCCTCCTGACACTTCTATATTGATCAGTCCTCCTGATACCTCTATATTGATCAGTCCTCCTGACACTTCTATATTGATCAGTCCTCCTGACATTTTTATATTGATCAGTCCTCCTGACACTTCTATATTGATCAGTCCTCCTGACATTTTTATATTGATCAGTCCTCCTGACACTTCTATATTGATCAGTCCTCCTGACACTTCTATATTGATCAGTCCTCCTGACATTTTTATATTGATCAGTCCTCCTGACACTTCTATATTGATCAGTCCGGCACAGCATCGACGTAGAAATCCCGCGTCTCTGATTGGTCGAGGCTGCCAGTCTGATTGACACTTCTATATTGATCATTCCTCCTGACACTTCAATATTGATCAGTCATCCTGACACTTCTATATTGATCAGTCCTCCTGACACTTCTATATTGATCAGTCCTCCTGACACTTCTATATTGATCAGTCCTCCTGACATTTTTATATTGATCAGTCCTCCTGACACTTCTATATTGATCAGTCCTCCTGACATTTTTATATTGATCAGTCCACCTGACACTTCTATATTGATCAGTCCGGCACAGCATCGACGTAGAAATCCCGCGTCTCTGATTGGTCGAGGCCGCCAGTCTGATTGACAGTTCTATATTGATCATTCCTCCTGACACTTCTGTATTGATCAGTCCTCCTGACACTTCTATATTGATCAGTCCTCCTGACACTTCTATATTGATCAGTCCTCCTGACACTTCTATATTGATCAGTCCTCCTGACACTTCTATATTGATCAGTCCTCCTGACACTTCTATATTGATCAGTCCTCCTGACACTTCTATATTGATCAGTCCTCCTGACACTTCTATATTGATCAGTCCTCCTGACACTTCTATATTGATCAGTCATCCTAACACTTCTATATTGATCAGTAATCCTGACATTCTATATTGATCAGTCCTCCTGACACTTCTATATTGATCAGTCCTCCTGATACCTCTATATTGATCAGTCCTCCTGACACTTCTATATTGATCAGTCCTCCTGATACCTCTATATTGATCAGTCCTCCTGACACTTCTATATTGATCAGTCCTCCTGACACTTCTATATTGATCAGTCCTCCTTACACTTCTATATTGATCAGTCCTCCTGATACTTCTATATTGATCAGTCCTCCTGACACTTCTATATTGATCAGTCCTCCTGACATTTTTATATTGATCAGTCCTCCTGACACTTCTATATTGATCAGTCCTCCTGACACTTCTATATTGATCAGTCCTCCTGACACTTGACGATGATGTCATAAAGGACGTAGATATCCCGCGTCTCTGATTGGTCGAGGCCGCCAGGCTTCGACCAATCAGCAACGGGCACAGCGACGATGCTGTCATAAAGGACGTAGAAATCCCACGTTTCTGATCAGTCCTCCTGACACCTCTATATTGATCAGTCCTCCTGACATTCTATATTGATCAGTCCTCCTGACACTTCTATATTGATCAGTCCTCCTGACACTTCTATATTGATCAGTCCTCCTGACACTTCTATATTGATCAGTCCTCCTGACACTTCTATATTGATCAGTCCTCCTGACACTTCTATATTGATCAGTCCTCCTGACACTTCAATATTGATCAGTCCTCCTGACACTTCTATATTGATCAGTCTTCCTGACACTTCTATATTGATCAGTCCTCCTGACACTTCTATATTGATCAGTCCTCCTGACACTTCTATATTGATCAGTCCTCCTGACACTTCTATATTGATCAGTCCTCCTGACACTTCTATATTGATCAGTCCTCCTGACACTTGACGATGATGTCATAAAGGACGTAGATATCCCGCGTCTCTGATTGGTCGAGGCCGCCAGGCTTCGACCAATCAGCAACGGGCACAGCGACGTTGATGTCATAAAGGACGTAGAAATCCCACGTTTCTGATTCAGCGACGGGCACAGTATCGACGTAGATGTCATAATGGTTGAATCGGGCCACAATCTAGTATATATATACAGTGGGGCAAAAAAGTATTTAGTCAGTCAGCAATAGTGCAAGTTCCACCACTTAAAAAGATGAGAGGCGTCTGTAATTTACATCATAGGTAGACCTCAACTATGAGAGACAAACTGAGAAAAAAAAATCCAGAAAATCACATTGTCTGTTTTTTTAACAATTTATTTGCATATTATGGTGGAAAATAAGTATTTGGTCAGAAACAAACAATCAAGATTTCTGGCTCTCACAGACCTGTAACTTCTTCTTTAAGAGTCTCCTCTTTCCTCCACTCATTACCTGTAGTAATGGCACCTGTTTAAACTTGTTATCAGTATAAAAAGACACCTGTGCACACCCTCAAACAGTCTGACTCCAAACTCCACTATGGTGAAGACCAAAGAGCTGTCAAAGGACACCAGAAACAAAATTGTAGCCCTGCACCAGGCTGGGAAGACTGAATCTGCAATAGCCAACCAGCTTGGAGTGAAGAAATCAACAGTGGGAGCAATAATTAGAAAATGGAAGACATACAAGACCACTGATAATCTCCCTCGATCTGGGGCTCCACGCAAAATCCCACCCCGTGGGGTCAGAATGATCACAAGAACGGTGAGCAAAAATCCCAGAACCACGCGGGGGGACCTAGTGAATGAACTGCAGAGAGCTGGGACCAATGTAACAAGGCCTACCATAAGTAACACACTACGCCACCATGGACTCAGATCCTGCAGTGCCAGACGTGTCCCACTGCTTAAGCCAGTACATGTCCGGGCTCGTCTGAAGTTTGCTAGAGAGCATTTGGATGATCCAGAGAAATATTGGGAGAATGTCCTATGGTCTGATGAAACCAAACTGGAACTGTTTGGTAGAAACACAACTTGTCGTGTTTGGAGGAAAAAGAATACTGAGTTGCATCCATCAAACACAATACCTACTGTAAAGCATGGTGGTGGAAACATCATGCTTTGGGGCCGTTTCTCTGCAAAGGGGCCAGGACGACTGATCCGGGTACATGAAAGAATGAATGGGGCCATGTATCGTGAGATTTTGAGTGCAAACCTCCTTCCATCAGCAAGGGCATTGAAGATGAAACGTGGCTGGGTCTTTCAACATGACAATGATCCAAAGCACACCGCCAGGGCAACGAAGGAGTGGCTTCGTAAGAAGCATTTCAAGGTCCTGGAGTGGCCTAGCCAGTCTCCAGATCTCAACCCTATAGAAAACCTTTGGAGGGAGTTGAAAGTCCGTGTTGCCAAGCGAAAAGCCAAAAACATCACTGCTCTAGAGGAGATCTGCATGGAGAAATGGGCCAACATACCAACAACAGTGTGTGGCAACCTTGTGAAGACTTACAGAAAACGTTTGACCTCTGTCATTGCCAACAAAGGATATATTACAAAGTATTGAGATGAAATTTTGTTTCTGACCAAATACTTATTTTCCACCTTAATATGCAAATAAATTGTTAAAAAAACAGACAATGTGATTTTCTGGATTTTTTTTTCTCAGTTTGTCTCCCATAGTTGAGGTCTACCTATGATGTAAATTACAGACGCCTCTCATCTTTTTAAGTGGTGGAACTTGCACTATTGCTGACTGACTAAATACTTTTTTGCCCCACTGTATATATATATGTCTCACTGATATATATATATATATATATATACACACAGAAAACCTATAGAAAAACCTTTGGAGGGAGTTGAAAGTCCGTGTTGCCAAGCGAAAAGCCAAAAACATCACTGCTCTAGAGGAGATCTGCATGGAGGAATGGGCCAACATACCAACAACAGTGTGTGGCAACCTTGTGAAGACTTACAGAAATGTTTGACCTCTGTCATTGCCAACAAAGGATATATTACAAAGTATTGAGATGAAATTTTGTTTCTGACCAAATACTTATTTTCCACCATAATATGCAAATAAAATGTTAAAAAAACAGACAATGTGATTTTCTGGATTTTTTTTTCTCAGTTTGTCTCCCATAGTTGAGGTCTACCTATGATGTAAATTACAGACGCCTCTCATCTTTTTAAGTGGTGGAACTTGCACTATTGCTGACTGACTAAATACTTTTTTGCCCCACTGTTTATATATATATACCTATACTATGTGCAGACATTTATTTTATCTATTCTATTCTAACCTGTCAGTGTGATTTTACTGTACACCGCACTGAATTGCCGGCTTTTCTATAGAACACCGCTGCCTATTTCTCGCAAGTCACACTGATGGTTTGTGTGTAATCCATTTTTTTCTTGCCCCCATAGACTTGCATTGGCGATTCTCGGCCGAGATACGCTGACAATCGCAGCATGCTGCGATTTCACTCAGATCCTGAATACGGCCGAGAAAACAACGGATAATAGGAGCTGCCCCATATACAGGTCCTTCTCAAAAAATTAGCATATAGTGTTAAATTTCATTATTTACCATAATGTAATGATTACAATTAAACTTTCATATATTATAGATTCATTATCCACCAACTGAAATTTGTCACGTCTTTTATTGTTTTAATACTGATGATTTTGGCATACAACTCCTGATAACCCAAAAAACCTGTCTCAATAAATTAGCATATCAAGAAAAGGTTCTCTAAACGACCTATTACCCTAATCTTCTGAATCAACTAATTAACTCTAAACACATGCAAAAGATACCTGAGGCTTTTATAAACTCCCTGCCTGGTTCATTACTCAAAACCCCCATCATGGGTAAGACTAGCGACCTGACAGATGTCAAGAAGGCCATCATTGACACCCTCAAGCAAGAGGGTAAGACCCAGAAAGAAATTTCTCAACAAATAGGCTGTTCCCAGAGTGCTGTATCAAGGAACCTCAATGGTAAGTCTGTTGGAAGGAAACAATGTGGCAGAAAACGCTGTACAACGAGAAGAGGAGACCGGACCCTGAGGAAGATTGTGGAGAAGGACCGATTCCAGACCTTGGGGAACCTGAGGAAGCAGTGGACTGAGTCTGGTGTGGAAACATCCAGAGCCACCGTGCACAGGCGTGTGCAGGAAATGGGCTACAGGTGCCGCATTCCCCAGGTAAAGCCACTTTTGAACCATAAACAGCGGCAGAGGCGCCTGACCTGGGCTACAGAGAAGCAGCACTGGACTGTTGCTAAGTGGTCCTGTCGGGGTCGTCACGACAATACCCTTCATCCACCAGTCATTCCAAATCAGATTAGGAGCATGTTGGTACCGGATAAGAATGAGTCAGACACAATGCTGGTTCAAACTCATTGCACGCTCGTGTGTAACGTCACAGCAACTGAACTGTTTATTTCATATACATAACATTATATAGTCCATTGGGGGAAGGTGTGCAGAGGGCGGGGTTAGGCGGGGTTTAAGCAATGTATCTAGTATTCAGTCCCTCTGATTGGCTATGACATCATCTGATGAATCTTCCTTTGTCCACATCTTGTTAAGTTTCCATTTCTCCAGAAACGATACTTTAGCTTCAGAAACGAAAGTAGATTCTTGGCAAGTACAAAAACTAAGGCAAAGTGAATACTGGCAGCCATCTTAAATACAGTTAAATTTGCATTTAGCAAGCAAAGGGGAAAAACTTATTGTTTCACAGCATAAGAATATATAAAAGTACAAAAGAGTATAAAAACGTATATTTTTACCTTGACAGTCCCAAGTACTTTTTTCTGATGAAAGCAAATTTTGCATGTCATTCGGAAATCAAGGTGCCAGAGTCTGGAGGAAGACTGGGGAGAAGGAAATGCCAAAATGCCTGAAGTCCAGTGTCAAGTACCCACAGTCAGTGATGGTGTGGGGTGCCATGTCAGCTGCTGGTGTTGGTCCACTGTGTTTCATCAAGGGCAGGGTCAATGCAGCTAGCTATCAGGAGATTTTGGAGCACTTCATGCTTCCATCGGCTGAAATGCTTTATGGAGATGAAGATTTCATTTTTCAGCACGACCTGGCACCTGCTCACAGTGCCAAAACCACTGGTAAATGGTTTACTGACCATGGTATTACTGTGCTCAATTGGCCTGCCAACTCTCCTGACCTGAACCCCATAGAGAATCTGTGGGATATTGTGAAGAGAAAGTTGAGAGACGCAAGACCCAACACTCTGGATGAGCTTAAGGCCGCTATTGAAGCATCCTGGGCCTCCATAACATCTCAGCAGTGTCACAGGCTGATTGCCTCCATGCCACGCCGCATTGAAGCAGTCATTTCTGCCAAAGGATTCCCGACCAAGTATTGAGTGCATAACTGAACATTATTATTTGATGGTTTTTTTGTTTGTTATTAAAAAACACTTTTATTTGATTGGATGGGTGAAATATGCTAATTTATTGAGACAGGTTTTTTGGGTTATCAGGAGTTGTATGCCAAAATCATCAGTATTAAAACAATAAAAGACGTGACAAATTTCAGTTGGTGGATAATGAATCTATAATATATGAAAGTTTAATTGTAATCATTACATTATGGTAAATAATGAAATTTAACACTATATGCTAATTTTTTGAGAAGGACCTGTATTAACATTGGGCCGAGTGCTAAGCGATTTTTTTTATCGCATTGCACTCGTCCGTATTACGGTCTAGTGTGACTCCGGCCTTAGAGGAAAAGTATAATAGAAACATATGCACCACTTCTGTATTTATCACCCACTCCTGGTTTTGGCTTACAAATACTGGTGTAAAATACTGACTAAATACTGATAGTGTGACGGCAGCCTTACTGATAACTGCATTTCTATAGTGGAATTTCTTTGCTATTTCTCATTTTTGCGCTCTCTGACAAATTCCATGCTGCTAGACATGGACGTTTGCCAAAAATATTTTCTTCTCCACTCCCATTCAGAGCTGCATTCAGAATTCTGCTGGTTTCCTGTTGGGTGTTTATATGGATAATCAATGTTTAGGACAATAGGGCTCTTCAAATCAGTGAAAAAAAGAGTAAAGTTGCCCATACATACAGTGGGGAAATAAAGTAATTAGTCAGCCACCAATTGTGCAATTTCTCCCACTTAAAAAGATGAGAGATGCCTGTAATTGACATCATAGGTAGACCACAACTATGAAAGTCAACTATGAGAGTCAAAATGAGAAAACAAATCCAGAAAATCACCTTGTCTGATTTGGCAAGATTTATTTTGCAAATTATGGTACAAAAAATATTTGTTCATTAACAAAAGTTCATCTCAATATTTTGTTATATATCCTTTGTTGGAAATGACAGAGGTCAAACATTTTCTGTAAGTCTTCACAAGGTTGGCACACACTGTTGCTGATATGTTGATCTATTCCTCCGTGCAGATCTCCTCTAGAGCAGTGATGTTTTGGGTCTGTTACTGGGCAACACGGACTTTCAACTCCCTCCAATATTTCTATGGGTTGAGATCTGGAGACTAGGTAGGCCACTCCAGGATCTTCATATGCTTCTTATGAAGCCACTGCTTTGTTTCCCTGGTGGTGTGCTTGGGATCATTATCATGCTGAAAGACCCATCCACGTTTCATCTTCAATGCCCTTGCAGAAGCAAGGAGGTTTGCATGCAAAATCTCACGATACATGGCCCCATTCATTCTTTCATGTACACGAATCAGTCGTCCTGATCCCTTTGCAGAGAAACAGCCCCAAAGTATGATGCTGCCACCCCCATGCTTCACAGTAGGTATGGTGTTCTTTGGATGCAACTCAGCATTGTGTCTGCTCCAAACACGACAAGTTTTGCTCCTACTAAATAGTTCGCCTTTGGTTTCATCAGACCACATGACATTCTCCCAATACTCTTCTGGATAATCCAATTGCTCAACAGCAAACTACAGATGAGCCCGGACATGTACTGGCTTAAGCAGGGGGACACGTCTGG
The DNA here is from genome assembly GCF_032444005.1 of Ranitomeya imitator. Classification (NCBI taxonomy): domain Eukaryota; kingdom Metazoa; phylum Chordata; class Amphibia; order Anura; family Dendrobatidae; genus Ranitomeya; species Ranitomeya imitator. The sequence continues at coordinate 761,207,898 of NC_091284.1, forward strand.
AACTGCAGGATCTGAGTCCCTTGCGGCGTAGTATGTTACTGATGGTAGCCTTTGTTAACGGTGGTCCCAGCTCTATGCAGGTTATTCACTAGGTCCACCAATGTTGTTCTTGTGCTCACCATTCTTGTGATCAATTTGACCCCGCGGGGTGAGATCTTGCGTGGAGTCCCAGATCGAGGGAAATTATGAGTGGTCTTGTATGTTTTCCATTTTCTTATTATTGCTCCAACAGTTGATTTCACGTCACCAAGCTGCTTGCCTATTGCAGATTCAGTCTTCCCAGCCTGGTGCAGGGCTACAATTTTGTTTCTGGTGTCCTTCAACAGCTCTTTGGTCTTCACCATAGTGGAGTTTGGAGTGTGACTGTTTGAGGTTGTGGACAGGTGTCTTTTATACTGATAACAAGTAATGAGTGGAGGACAGAGGAGGCTCTTAAAGAAGAAGTTACAGGTCTGTGAGCCAGAAATCTTGCATGTTTTTAGGCGACCAAATACTTATTTTCCACCATAATTTGCAAAATAAATCTTGCTAAATCAGACAAGGTGATTTTCTGGATTTGTTTTCTCATTTTGACTCTCATAGTTGTGTTATACCTGTGATGTCAATTACAGGCCTCTCTCATCTTTTTAAGTGGGAGAACTTGCACAATTGATGGCTGACTAATTACTTTTTCCCCACTGTATAAGTTGGCTGTTGGGCAAATACTTGCTCAGCCGACCACTATTTCTCCCGACCCTCCACTACACAGGCATGCTTAGGTCAGCCAAACGTATATGTAAGAGGAGAGGTGTTGTGAATTCTGTTGTTGAACTCCCTCCTGTGGTCGTGAATGGTACTTCGGCGAGTTCTGTCCATGGACTCCCTCTGGTGGCTGTGAGTGAAGCTGCTGCTTCTGAGGTTCCTTACACAGGTGACGTGGTTTATCCTTTGGTTGGCTGCTCTATTTAACTCCACTCAGATCGTTACTCCATGCCAGCTGTCAATGTTCCTGTGCTGGTTCAGTTCGCTCTTGGATTTTTCTGGAGACCTGTCTCTTCCTGCAAGAAGCTAAGTCCCCGTTTGTTATTTTCTGTTCATGGTTTTCTAGTCCAGCTTGCTTTCATGATTTTGTCTTGCTAGCTGGAAGCTCTGGGATGCAGGGTGGCGCCTCCGCACCGTGAGTCGGTGCGGGGGTCTTTTTGCACACTCTGCGTGGTCTTTTGTAGTTTTTGTGCTGACCGCAAAGATACCTTTCCTATCCTCTGTCTATTTAGTTAGTCTGGCCTCCCTTTGCTAAACCGGTTTCATTTCTGTGTTTGTGACTTTCATCTTAACTCACAGTTAATATTTGTGGGGGTCTGCCTTTTCCTTTGGGGAAATTTCTCTGAGGCAAGGTAGGCTTTATTTTCTATCTCTAGGGCTAGCTAGTTCTTAGGCTGTGCCGAGGCGTCTAGGCCTGTTAGGTATGCTCCACGGCTATTTATAGTGTGTGTGATAGGATTAGGGATTGCGGTCAGCAAAGTTCCCACTTCCCAGAGCTTGTCCTGTGAGTTTAACCATCAGGTCATTCCTGGTGCTCCTAACCACCAGGTCATAACAGTACAGCTGGCCCAAAGTATTAATGCATCTCAATAGAGGGATAAGAGAAGCTCTGAGACCATTTTTTTTTCTTTGCACTGTGTTTTGTCTTTCTTTTCCCCTAGACCTTTGGGTGGTTCAGGACACAGGTGTAGAGATGGACATTCAAGGTCTGTCCTCTTGTGTTGATCATCTCTGTTGTGATAGGCAATTCAGTATCACAATGGACATAGCGGACATAGCGGTCAGAGCACATACAGTGATCTGACAATAACCCAAAATAATAGAACGAGCTCTGAGACGTGGGAACTCTGCAGACCGCAATCCCTAATCCTCTCCAAACAACACTAGAGGCAGCCGTGGATAGCGCCTAATGCTACCTATGCAACTCGGCACAGCCTGAGAAACTAACTAGCCTGAAGATAGAAAATAAGCCTACCTTGCCTCAGAGAAATACCCCAAAGGAAAAGGCAGCCCCCCACATATAAAGACTGTGAGTAAGATGAAAAGACAAACGTAGGGATGAAATAGATTCAGCAAAGTGAGGCCCGACTTTCTTAACAGAGCGAGGATAGGAAAGATAACTTTGCGGTCTACACAAAACCCTAAATAAAACCACGCAAAGGGGGCAAAAAGACCCTCCGTACCGAACTAACGGCACGGAGGTACACCCTTTGCGTCCCAGAGATTCCAGCAAAACAATTAGACAAGCTGGACAGAAAAAATAGCAAACAAATAGCAAAGAAGCACTTAGCTATGCAGAGCAGCAGGCCACACGAATGATCCAGGGAAAAACAAGTCCAACACTGGAACATTGACAGGAAGCCAGGATCAAAGCATAAGGTGGAGTTAAGTAGAGAAGCACCTAACGACCTCACCAGATCACCTGAGGGAGGAAACTCAGAAGCCGCAGTACCACTTTCCTCCACAAACGGAAGCTCCCAGAGAGAATCAGCCGAAGTACCACTTGTGATCACAGGAGGAGCTCTGCCACAGAATTCACAACACATCTCACTGCAAGGGTACAAAACATTCAAGATTTTGTGGTTCAGAATCCTATGTTAGAGCCTAGAATTCCTATTCCTGATTTGTTTTCTGGGAATAGATCTAAGTTTCTGAATTTCAAAAATAATTGTAAACTGTTTCTAGCTTTGAAGCTTCGCACCTCTGGTGACCCCGTTCAACAAGTAAAAATCATTATTTCGTTGTTGCGTGGTGACCCTCAAGACTGGGCATTTTCCCTTGCGCCAGGAGATCCTGCATTGCGTGATGTTGATGCGTTTTTTCTGGCGCTTGGATTGCTTTATGATGAACCAAATTCAGTGGATCAGGCAGAGAAAATCTTGCTGGCGTTGTGTCAGGGTCAGGATGAAGCGGAGGTGTACTGTCAGAAGTTTAGAAAGTGGTCTGTGCTTACTCAGTGGAATGAGTGTGCCCTGGTGGCAATTTTCAGAAAGGGTCTTTCTGAAGCCCTTAAGGATGTCATGGTGGGATTTCCCACGCCTGCTGGTCTGAATGAGTCTATGTCCTTGGCCATTCAGATCGATCGGCGCTTGCGTGAGCGCAAAGTTGTGCACCATCTGGCGGTATTCTCTGAGCATAGGCCTGAGCCTATGCAGTGTGATAGGACTTTGACCAGAGCTGAACGGCAAGAACACAGACGTCGGAATGGGCTGTGTTTTTACTGTGGTGAATCCACTCATGCTATCTCCGATTGTCCTAAGCGCACTAAGCGGTTCGCTAGGTCTGCCACCATTGGTACTGTACAGTCTAAATTTCTTTTATCCGTTACTCTGATTTGCTCTCTGTCATCCTATTCTGTTATGGCATTTGTGGATCCAGGCGCTGCCCTGAACTTGATGGATTTGGAGTTTGCCAGGCGCTGTGGTTTCCTCTTGGAGCCCTTGCAGCACCCTATTCCATTGAGAGGAATTGATGCTACGCCTTTGGCCAAGAATAAGCCTCAGTACTGGACTCAATTGACCATGTGCATGGCTCCTGCACATCAGGAGGATATTCGTTTTTGGTGTTGCATAATCTGCATGATGTGGTCGTTTTGGGGTTACCATGGCTACAGGTCCACAACCCAGTATTGGATTGGAAATCAATGTCTCTGTCCAGCTGGGGTTGTCAAGGGGTACATGGTGATGTTCCATTGCTGTCAATTTCGTCTTCCACTCCTTCTGAAGTCCCTGAGTTTTTGTCGGATTACCGGGATGTATTTGATGAGCCCAAATCCGGTGCCCTACCTCCTCATAGGGATTGTGATTGTGCTATTGATTTGATTCCTGATAGTAAGTTTCCTAAGGGTCGACTGTTCAATTTATCGGTGCCAGAACACGCCGCTATGCGGAGTTATATAAAGGAGTCCTTGGAGAAGGGTCATATTCGCCCGTCGTCTTCACCATTGGGAGCAGGGTTCTTTTTTGTGGCCAAGAAGGATGGCTCTTTGAGACCTTGTATTGATTACCGCCTTCTTAATAAGATCACAGTCAAATTTCAGTATCCTTTGCCGCTGCTGTCTGATTTGTTTGCTCGGATTAAGGGGGCTAGTTGGTTCACCAAGATAGATCTTTGAGGGGCGTATAATCTTGTGCGAATTAAAAAGGGCTATGAATGGAAAACAGCATTTAATACGCCCGAGGGCCATTTTGAGTACCTGGTTATGCCATTCGGGATTTCTAATGCTCCATCTGTGTTTCAGTCCTTTATGCATGACATCTTTCGAAAGTACCTGGATAGATTCATGATTGTATATTTGGATGACATTTTGGTCTTTTCGGATGATTGGGAGTCTCATGTGAAGCAGGTCAGAATGGTGTTCCAGGTCCTTCGTGCGAATTCCTTGTTTGTGAAGGGGTCAAAGTGTCTTTTTGGAGTTCAGAAGGTTTCATTTTTGGGTTTCATTTTTTCCCCTTCTACTATCGAGATGGACCCTGTTAAAGTTCAGGCCATTTATGATTGGACTCAGCCGACATCTGTGAAGAGCCTGCAGAAGTTCCTGGGCTTTGCTAATTTTTACCGTCGCTTCATCGCTAATTTTTCTAGTGTTGCTAAACCGTTGACTGATTTGACCAAGAAAGGTGCTGATGTGGTCAATTGGTCCTCTGCGGCTGTAGAGGCTTTTCAGGAGTTGAAGCGTCGTTTTTCTTCTGCCCCTGTGTTGTGCCAGCCAGATGTTTCGCTCCCGTTTCAGGTCGAGGTTGATGCTTCTGAGATTGGAGCAGGGGCTGTTTTGTCGCAAAGAAGTTCTGATGGCTCGGTGATGAAACCATGTGCCTTCTTTTCTAGAAAATTCTCGCCTGCTGAGCGCAATTATGATGTTGGCAATCGAGAGTTGTTGGCCATGAAGTGGGCATTCGAGGAGTGGCGACATTGGCTTGAAGGAGCTAAACATCGTGTGGTGGTCTTGACGGATCACAAGAATTTGACTTATCTCGAGTCTGCCAAACGGTTGAATCCTAGACAGGCTCGATGGTCGCTCTTTTTCTCCCGTTTTGATTTTGTGGTTTCATACCTTCCGGGATCTAAGAATGTGAAGGCTGATGCCCTGTCAAGGAGTTTTGTGCCTGACTCTCCGGGTGTTCCGGAGCCGGCGGGTATTCTTAAAGAGGGGGTAATTTTGTCTGCCATCTCCCCTGATTTGCGGCGCGTGCTGCAGAAGTTTCAGGCTGATAGACCTGACCGTTGTCCAGCGGAGAGACTGTTTGTTCCTGATAGATGGACTAGTAGAGTTATCTCTGAGGTTCATTGTTCGGTGTTGGCTGGTCATCCTGGAATCTTTGGTACCAGAGATTTGGTGGCTAGATCCTTTTGGTGGCCTTCTTTGTCACGGGATGTGCGTTCTTTTGTGCAGTCCTGTGGGACTTGTGCTCGGGCTAAGCCCTGCTGTTCTCGTGCCAGTGGGTTGCTTTTGCCCTTGCCGGTCCTGAAGAGGCCCTGGACGCATATTTCCATGGATTTTATTTCTGATCTCCCTGCTTCTCAAAGGATGTCGATCATTTGGGTGGTTTGTGATCGCTCCTCTAAGATGGTCCATTTGGTACCCTTGTCTAAATTGCCTTCCTCCTCTGATTTGGTGCCATTGTTTTTCCAGCATGTGGTTCGTTTGCATGGCATTCTAGAGAACATAGTCTCAGACAGAGGTTCCCAGTTTGTTTCGAGGTTTTGGCGGTCCTTTTGTGCTAAGATGGGCATTGACTTGTCTTTTTCTTCGGCTTTCCATCCTCAGACTAATGGCCAAACCGAACGAACTAATCAGACTTTGGAAACATATCTGAGATGCTTTGTTTCTGCTGATCAGGATGATTGGGTGTCCTTCTTGCCTTTGGCTGAGTTCGCCCTTAATAATCGGGCCAGCTCGGCTACTTTAGTTTCTCCTTTTTTCTGTAATTCTGGTTTCCATCCTCGTTTCTCTTCAGGGCAGGTTGAGCCTTCGGACTGTCCTTGTGTGGATACGGTAGTGGACAGGTTGCAGCAGATTTGGACTCATGTGGTGGACAATTTGACATTGTCCCAGGAGAAGGCTCAACGTTTCGCTAACCGCCGGCGCTGTGTTGGTCCCCGACTTCGTGTTGGGGATTTGGTTTGGTTGTCATCTCGTCATGTTCCTATGAAGGTTTCCTCTCCTAAGTTTAAGCCTCGTTTCATTGGGCCATATAAGATTTCTGAAGTTCTTAATCCTGTGTCATTTCGTTTGGACCTTCTAGCTTCTTTGGCCATCCATAATGTGTTCCATAGGTCGTTGTTGCGGAGATACGTGGCGCCTATGGTTCCCTCCGTTGATCCTCCTGCCCCGGTGATGGTCGAGGGGGAGTTGGAGTATGTGGTGGAGAAGATTTTGGATTCTCGTGTTTCGAGACGGAAACTCCAGTACCTGGTCAAGTGGAAGGGTTATGGTCAGGAAGATAATTCCTGGGTTTTTGCCTCTGATGTTCATGCTGCTGAACTAGTTCGTGCCTTTCATTTGGCTCATCCTGATCGGCCTGGGGGCTCTGGTGAGGGTTCGGTGACCCCTCCTCAATGGGGGGGTACTGTTGTGAATTCTGTTGAACTCCCTCCTGTGGTCGTGAGTGGTACTTCGGCGAGTTCTGTCCATGGACTCCCTCTGGTGGCTGTGAGTGAAGCTGCTGCTTCTGAGGTTCCTTACACAGGTATCCTTTGGTTGGCTGCTCTATTTAACTCCACTCAGATCGTTACTCCATGCCAGCTGTCAATGTTCCTGTGCTGGTTCAGTTCGCTCTTGGATTTTTCTGGAGACCTGTCTCTTCCTGCAAGAAGCTAAGTCCCCGTTTGTTATTTTCTGTTCATGGTTTTCTAGTCCAGCTTGCTTTCATGATTTTGTCTTGCTAGCTGGAAGCTCTGGGATGCAGGGTGGTGCCTCCGCACCGTGAGTCGGTGCGGGGGTCTTTTTGCACACTCTGCGTGGTCTTTTGTAGTTTTTGTGCTGACCGCAAAGATACCTTTCCTATCCTCTGTCTATTTAGTTAGTCTGGCCTCCCTTTGCTAAACCGGTTTCATTTCTGTGTTTGTGACTTTCATCTTAACTCACAGTTAATATTTGTGGGGGTCTGCCTTTTCCTTTGGGGAAATTTCTCTGAGGGAAGGTAGGCTTTATTTTCTATCTCTAGGGCTAGCTAGTTCTTAGGCTGTGCCGAGGCGTCTAGGCCTGTTAGGTACGCTCCACGGCTATTTATAGTGTGTGTGATAGGATTAGGGATTGTGGCCAGCAAAGTTCCCACTTCCCAGAGCTTGTCCTGTGAGTTTAACCATCAGGTCATTCCTGGTGCTCCTAACCACCAGGTCATAACAGAGAGGGTAGTAATTATCAGATAGACTGTAAAAGGGTCAGTCAACATGAACATGCCCAATTCTTCTTTCCACAACATTACGTGTACAGAAAGAGTTGGCTCCATTGACATTAGATAGTCAGTCGGTCCCACCGAAATTGGCAAGTTAGTGGTGTACTGTGAGGCAGTGGGGAAAGCACAGAGTGCTAAACTCTTAGGGACGAAACTTTTGAAAGAAAAAAAAACAGTACCAGTGGCGTTGCTAGAACCAAAAATTTGGCCAAGTGCTCAGCATTGCCTGGTGTGCACAGCTTTGAACTGTATAAACATCAACATGACACCGATACAGCTGGATACTGGGAAGACCATGGCGCCGAAGATCCATTATTCTCCATCCTGTAGACCAAAGGCTACTATAGGCCTACAAGCAATCGGAATCCCAGTTCAGGCAGAGCAATGACGCCACTGCATCTGATGCCTGTACAGGCCCGCTCTGTGAACAGGAGAGATGAGGTCTTAAGTCACTCAGATTCGGCGAGTATAAAACTTTTCTTTTTGGAAGGGGGGTTGCACTATTTTAGGAAGAAGCACTCGGCGCACTACTTTTTAAGGTAGCACTATTGGTTCTTAGCAAACTGTCAGGTCATTACTACTGGGTTAGGAGGCATAATTCTTGTCTTGCCTCAGGCCGCTGTCACCCATGCTTCACTACTCATTAAGGTTGTATTGTACTGGGGTCATTTGTGCCAAATTTATCATTGAGGTGTGACATTTAATAAATGGTTATTAGCTGTATATGGTTAACAACCATCCAGCACCTACCTTGTGGCGTTCCTAAGAAGTCCTCTTTATATGTAGACTGATATTGGGACCTCATGACTTTTTGTACCTCTTCAATTGTTGGAGGTTGAATCCATGGAGAACGGCTGTCCTGTGAGATTCTCTTCTCCTCATGCGGTAACTTCCAGGCTGAGAAAGTCTGAAGACAAAAAGATATTTATGGAAAAAAAATTTGCACGGGTGCATACTCGGCCTGTAGTAAGCGCTGACAAGTAAACTTCCATTTACATGCGGCAATCAACGTGAAAGTGCAAAACACAAATAGTTTTAATGTTGACATGAAAGATGCGACTAATGACAAGCGTTTGCTCACTTGGTCGGATGATTGCTGCCATGTAAGCATGTAAATGAGCGATCCTAAGATCGATAATTCGGCCAGTCATCGGTCTGTTTAAATGGGTCTTAAATTACCTCCTAGGCATATAATAGACATCAAGAACCATAGAGAGAATGGTAACCTGCATGACAAACTAAATATATTCTGTATATGCATGATAAATATGAATTATATTACATGATGCCTTCCCTAATCTGCCATTTTACCCCCTAAATATAGATCAACCCTAAGGATGGGAGAGTGAAGCCAGCGCTGATTGGTCGCTGGGATAGTGTGACATAACAATGTCAAGCAAGCCCTGGGAGAGCCAGTACCTACACATTGGCACCGGAGGGGAGTAGGTGTTATTATTTTATTTTATTGGGGGAAACATAGGGATTATTTTAAGCTACAGCATTCTATAATCCAGGTATCTCCATTTAAATAGAAGGAAAAGACTGCTGATTTACAGAAAGTCATAAGCATAAGCCAGAAACGAAACTTATCCTTAAAAAATGCAGAGATAACTGATGAATGACAGATGTACACGAGATAAGAATCCGTACTGAATAGCCTTCGGCACGGCTTTGTCAGGGACTACAAAACAAGTCAGTTTTATTTTCCTTTCGAGGGTGGAGAACCTTTGTAGAGATTGCTCAAGTAATTGCTTATGTAATCTTGACCATTGTGAACATTCCTGCAACCAATTTGATTGTTCCAAATTAATCTAGAATATAAAGTGAAGCAAGGGGTTTCAATTAAAAAAAAAAAACATTATCATGCGGGCCTATGTGTCTCCATGATTGGTGAAAGGCAAAACAAATGTACCGTAATAACGTTTGGTCAGAAATGTGTTCAGTCACCTACTAATTATCCCGACCTTGGAATTCTTTACCCTTTTCGTGGCCCGCCACATTTGTGTGTTTTGTAATATACACGGTTTTAACAGCTCCAAATGTTTTGCAGTTATTCAATTCATTTTTCCCTCTTTTTTGGGGGATTCGTGGGTCCTAATTTTTATGTCATTTTTATGTTCAGGGGATTTGTTTGCCAACACCACAGGGAAACGTAAAGAAAAAAATGAAATACTTGTCTGTTTTTCAAATTTTATGGAGACCATAACCAACCACAAAAAATACATTTTAAATAGTGATGAGCGAATATACTCGTTGCTCGGGTTTTCCTGAGCACGCTCGGGTGGTCTCTGAGTATTTGTTAGTGTTCGGAGATTAAGTTTTCATCATGGCAGGTGAATGATTTACAGCTACTAGCCAGGCTGAATACATGTGGGGGTTGCCTGGTTGCTAGGGAATTCCCACATGTACTCAGCCTGGCTAGTAGCTGTAAATCATTCAGCTGCCATGATGAAAACTTAATCTCCGAACACTATCAAATACTCGGAGGTCACCCGAGCGTGCTCGGGAAAACTCACGCAACGAGTACACTCGCTCATCACCAATTTTAAATTGTGCCCCCCTTATTATTTTTCTACGTTGGTACTGCACATATTGTATGGGGTTTTGTTTTGGTGTTTAGGAACAGTGGTTTGGATTGGTGTTGAGATTCTTTTTTTCCAAGTCCTCTTCCTTTCTAAAGAGGCTATTTGCATATTTAAATTCATTTCGTGGCCTATAAGTCTTCTTAAAGGGGGTACCCAGAACTTTACAAAAAACAAAAAATGTACCTAAGCACCAACAGGCAGGTACCGTAACCGCCAGGGATTCAGATGACTTTGCTAACGTGACGGGGCGGAAGTTTCGTCGTCATTCTGATTGACAGTTAGGCAGCAAGGATCCGGCTGTCAATTAGAATGATGTCGGACGTCCCACCCTGTTGACAAAGTGGAGCCGAAGAGAAGCCTTCGCTCTGTAGATGTCAGCGGAGGCTTCTGCTTCCCCGGCAAGAGCGGTCTGTGCCCGCTCTGTGCCTGGTAAGAACGGCGCCGTGAACCACAGAAAGGTCAGTTGCAATTACCAGCCTTTAAGTGCTTAAGTACATTTTTTTGCAAAGTCCCGGATACCCCCTTTAAGCTGGCATGTCACTCTCCACAAAGAGTAATGTTCCCCTTTATACCCACAGTCAGAAGACACCTATGCAGCCAAATAAGGACTCCTGCTTTGCACTGAGGATGAGGAAACACCCTGTAACACGTGTCTGCAATTGGGGTTTCTGATTTGGCTTCTTATCCTAAGTCTTGTGTCAAGGCTGCTTAAAGATTCAATATTGAAATTTAGGATTCTACATCACTAGCACTAGAATTCAAGTCCTCTACCTATATGAGGAGCCTGTTTGCATGTACGGGAACAGTAATCTTTTTTTTTTTATGTAACTTATTTATCATTATTATTCATTATTCTACAACATCTGTATGCATCCTTACAATATTATGTTTTTTTACAGTGATGAGTGAGTGTAAAAACATTATGCAAACTCTTTGTAAAGGTGTCCTTTAAAAAAAAAAAAAAAAAAAATTCAGTCTACCGTATTCATAACTCGACAGTTCATTGTTGGTTTATGGGGATGTTTAGGGCATGATTAAACTGTTCTTTAGGAAGCACAGCAGAGCCAAGTGCAGCGCATCTGAGCTGTGCAGGAAGCTGCCTCGCAACTGATTGGGTAAAACCATGCATGTGGGACAGAGTAGATCATATCCTTCTATATTACGGAAATAGTAGTAATACGGATTTGTAAAATGGATGTTATAATTGTGTGAAATGTGCTTTGCGGATCCACTTTTCGGAAGCTATTGCGTTTTATGGGAAGAATAAGGCACAATGAAGGATAGAGTATACAGATGCAATGTGTGTAGAAATACGCCTGGATAGAAATATGGACTAGCAACTGTACATTGACTAACTGGACTCCATAACTACTCGACCACAGCAGAGCTAAGTGCAGCCCAGGTGAGCTGTGCTTGCAGCTGGCTAAGGTTCCATCCACATTTTACAGAACAGCTCAGCTGTGCTCTTCTTTGATTAGAGAGAAGCCTGCATTGATTGGTTGCAGGGATTGTTCGGGCTAGCGGAACGCACTGAGTAAATAGATGAATTTATTGGTGTGTTCGCAGCCTGGGGTCCACTGTGCAGGAGGAACCTGCTGCTAGAAAATGGCACTATATGACGGAATAAGCGAACTCTGTTACTTCACAGAGTCGCCGACAAAAGAAAGCTCTGTGCCCTGTTAGACTCACAGGAATACACAGCTAACTGCTGAACTGATAGCAGTCAGTGGTCTTGCACACAGACAAACTCCTCAACGGAGGTGCCGGTATTCTAGGGCTTATTTCAGCCGGGGCCCTAAATATATACACACAAAAATCCTCACCAGAGGTGCCGGTATTCTAGGGGTTTATTTCAGCCGGGGCCCTAAATATATACACACAAAAATCCTCACCGGAGGTGCCGGTATTCTAGGGCTTATTTCAGCCGGGACCCTGAATACATACACATAAGACCACACTGGTGCAAAGCACATAACATAGATTGATACTAGCGCATGGCCGTGCGGTCATGCGCACCTTTTATAGCTGCAGCAACTACAGGACCTTCCCAGAAGGACCAATGGGAGGCTGCCACAGAACTTGAGCAACTTCAGGACCTTCCTAGAGGACCAATGGGAGTTGCTGCAGTACCTGAGCATGTGACCCTTGATCTCCAATGAGAGATCTTACCTTGGGCATGCTCAAAAGGGGAAAAGTAGGACTTTGTCCCAGAGACGTCTGCTCGCCGCTGACCAGTACTGGCAAAAATGGCAGAAGCTGGAAAGGCAGCAGTAACCCTTTGCACGGTGTCAGACTGAGCGAGACGCTGAGACCGACGCCTCCGCTGAGCAGGCTCCACTGCGGCAGGAGAAAAATGGGAGACTGCAACGGAGATGGCCCGAGATTCCCCCTGTGCAAAGGCGGGAACTCGACTCCTAACAGGGATAGTGTGACATAATGTCAAGCAAGCCCTGGGAGAGACAGTGCTGACACTGCTGGAACAGTGTCGTCACCGGAGGTGAGTAGGTGTTATTATTTTATTGGGGGAAACATAAGGATTACTTTTAGAAGATTTTTTTTAATATTATAGTTTTGTGTATGCAGCTCATACGGAGACCTACTGGGTTCTCATGGTCACGAACTATATACGAATCCTTTGCAGTCTGACGCTGCAGTCATGCGTTACTTAATACCCTCTTTCCCCTCTTCTTATTTCTTATTTTAAGCTACAGCATTCTATAATCCAGGTATCTCCATTAAAATAGAAAGAAAAGACTGCTGATTTACAGAAAGTCATAAGCATAAGCCAGAAACGAAACTTATCCTTAAAAAATGCAGAGATAACTGATGAATGACAGATGTACACGAGAAAAGAATCCGTAAAGAATACCCTTCGGCACGGCTTTGTCAGGGACTACAAAATAAGTCTTTTTTTTCCTTTCGAGGGTGGAGAACCTTTGTAGAGATTGCTCAAGTAATTGCTTGTGTAATCTTGACCATTGTGAACATTCCTGCAACCAATTTGATTGTTCCAAATTAATCTAGAATATAAAGTGAAGCAAAGGGTTTCAATTAAAAAAAAAAAAACATTATCATGCGGGCCTATGTGACTCCATGATTGGTGAAAGGCAAAAAAAATGTAATAACGTTTGGTCAGAAATGTGTTCAGTCACCTACTAATTATCCCGACCTTGGAATTCTTTACCCTTTTCGTGGCCCGCCACATTTGTGTGTTTTGTAATATACACGGTTTTAACAGCTCCAAATGTTTTGCAGTTATTCAATTCATTTTTCCCTCTTTTTTGGGGGATTCGTGGGTCCTAATTTTTATGTCATTTTTATGTTCAGGGGATTTGTTTGCCAACACCACAGGGAAACGTAAAGAAAAAATGAAATACTTGTCTGTTTTTCAAATTTTATGGAGACCATAACCAACCACAAAAATACATTTTAAATAGTGATGAGCGAATATACTCGTTGCTCGGGTTTTCCTGAGCACGCTCGGGTGGTCTCTGAGTATTTGTTAGTGTTCGGAGATTAAGTTTTCATCGCCTCAGCTGAATGATTTACAGCTACTAGCCAGGCTGAATACATGTGGGGGTTGCCTGGTTGCTAGGGAATTCCCACATGTATTCAGCCTGGCTAGTAGCTGTAAATCATTCAGCTGCCATGATGAAAATTTAATCTCCGAACACTAACAAATACTCGGAGGTCACCCGAGCGTGCTCGGGAAAACTCAAGCAACGAGTACACTCGCTCATCACCAATTTTAAATTGTGCCCCCCTTATTATTTTTCTACGTTGGTACTGCACATATTGTATGGGGTTTTGTTTTGGTGTTTAGGAACAGTGGTTTGGATTGGTGTTGAGATTCTTTTTTTCCAAGTCCTCTTCCTTTCTAAAGAGGCTATTTGCATATTTAAATTTATTGCGTGGCCTATAAGTCTCCTTAAAGGGGGTACCCAGAACTTTACAAAAAACAAAAAATGTACCTAAGCACCAACAGGCAGGTACCGTAACCGCCAGGGATTCAGAGGACTTTGCTAACATGACGGGGCGGAAGTTTTGTCGTCATTCTGATTGACAGGCAGCAAGGATCCGGCTGTCAATTAGAATGATGTCGGATGTCCCGCCCTGTTGACAGAGTGGAGCCGAAGAGAAGCCTTCGCTCTGTAGATGTCAGCGGAGGCTTCTGCTTCCCCGGCAAGAGCGGTCTGTGCCCGCTCTGTGCCTGGTAAGAACGGCGCCGTGAACCACAGAAAGGTCAGTTGCAATTACCAGCCTTTAAGTGCTTAAGTACATTTTTTTGCAAAGTCCCGGATACCCCCTTTAAGCTGGCATGTCACTCTCCACAAAGAGTAATGTTCCCCTTTATACCCACAGTCAGAAGACACCTATGCAGCCAAATAAGGACTCCTGCTTTGCACTGAGGATGAGGAAACACCCTGTAACACGTGTCTGCAATTGGGGTTTCTGATTTGGCTTCTTATCCTAAGTCTTGTGACAAGGCTGCTTAAAGATTCAATATTGAAATTTAGGATTCTACATCACTAGCACTAGAATTCAAGTCCTCTACCTATATGAGGAGCCTGTTTGCATGTACGGGAACAGTAATCTTTTTTTTTTTATGTAACTTATTTATCATTATTATTCATTATTCTACAACATCTGTATGCATCCTTACAATATTATGTTTTTTTACGGTGATGAGTGAGTGTAAAAACATTATGCAAACTCTTTATAAAGGTGTCCCTTAAAAATAAAAAAAAAATAAAAATCAGTCTACCGTATTCATAACTCGACAGTTCATTGGTGGTTTATGGGGATGTTTAGGGCATGATTAAACTGTTGTTTAGGAAGCACAGCAGAGCCAAGCGCAGCGCATCTGAGCTGTGCAGGAAGCTGCCTCGCAACTGATTGGGTAAAACCATGCGTGTGGGACAGAGTAGATCATATCCTTCTATATTACGGAAATAGTAGTAATACGGATTTGTAAAATGGATGTTATAATTGTGTGAAATGTGCTTTGCGGATCCACTTTTCGGAAGCTGTTGTCTTTTATGGGAAGAATAAGGCAAAATGAAAGATAGAGTATACAGATGCAATGTGTGTAGAAATACGCCTGGATAGAAATATGGACTAGCAACTGTACACTGACTAACTGGACTCCATAACTACTCGACCACAGCAGAGCTAAGTGCAGCCCAGCTGAGCTGTGCTTGCAGCTGGCTAAGGTTCCATCCACATTTTACAGAACAGCTCAGCTGTGCTCTTCTTTGATTAGAGCCTGATTATTGAGCTGTGGTGTTAGCTTATCATTTGTTAAGTTGCTCTCACATGAAATCACAGTAAAACTTTTCCATTATTAGGAGTAAACCATGGTAAAAAAAGACAATTTCATCGAAATTATGGTAAAAATTCCTTAATTTTTACTGCAATCTCACTGAAATCACAGCAAAAACAGTGAAATGTTGATAAAAATTATACAGAAAGACAACTGATTTACTACAAGTCAGTTGCATAAGCCAGAAACAAAACTCGCCCTTCTGAAATTTAGAGGTTATTGCTCAATGACAGATAAGAATTCGTAGACAATAGCCATTGGCATGGGTTTAACCAGGTTAAGATCACGCCATTTTCCCTTGCTCTTGACGTTTTTGTTTTTTGACAACTATGCTGTTTGAGGATTTCCAAAATTCTTTTTTTTTTGCCTTTTCTTTAATTTTTGCTCTATTTTTATGGAAGGATTTACATGAGCCTTACACATTTTATTTTTTACTGATATCTGGGGAAACGTAAAGAAAATAATGAAATATGTTTGCTTGTTTGTTTGCATTATTTCAGATTTTTTAAAGGCAAATAAAGGGCCTCAGAAATACGATTATAATTATTTTTATACATCGGCCATATGGTATTCTTCACGCCCTTAGTCTCCCTCTCCTTTCTTACATTTTCCAAAACCTTGAATATTATACAATGGGGCATATTTATCAAACTAAACGCACCCGAATTCTGGTGTAATTTGAAACAAAAAAAAACCTAATTTTCTTGACTTGAACGATATTTATGTGTTTCAGGCACTTTTTCCAGCTTGTCTGTCAAGCGGGAGTGGCCTTGCTGACAGGGGTGTGGCTCAATGGGCAAAACAATGCGCCAAAATTGGGGTGCACTATTTATAGGACAATATAAGCCAACTAAAGGGTTGTGTAAAATTAGACTGGACAGTCTTTAAAAGGGTTGTCTAGGCTTTACACAAAAGTCTGCAGTCACTCTACGTGACTGCAGACTTGTGAATGCTCGCATCGTGCGCTGTGAGGGTTCTCGGGTGCTGGAAAAAAGACTGAGCTAAACCCAGAAACGAAACTTATCATTCTAAAATGAAGAGATAATTGATGAATGACAGATGTACACGAGATAAAAATCAAGCCTTTTGCTTGGCTTCATGTGAGACTTCAAAAAGAAGTCTAGTTTGTTTTTTTGCAAGAAACAGCAGCATAGGCAAAGGTGAAGAAACTTTAAAAGATTGCTGATGTATTTTCGAACACTATGCTCACCCATATTCTGATTGATCCAAATGCATCTAGACTAAAAAATGAAGTAAAGGCTCTCTATTAGAAAAATAAAACTACCATGTTGTGTATTCAGCTCCTTTGTAGGTTTATGTGTCTCCATGACTGCTGACTGTGTGTGGGCTGATCCTGCAGTCCGTGTGCTAGGCTAGCAAAACACAACAAACATTTTTACAGTCACCAAACAATTTTTTGGAACCTCCCAAACACATGCATTTCATGTGAGCGTGCATGTGTTTTCAATAAGGAGTGGGGAATAAGCAGTTGCGAAAAATCTCTGGCTGAAGTTTATCGCTCCTTTGAAAAAAGAATTGGGAGGCGACTTCTTATCTCTTGCATAATCTGTAGGTGGAGCGTCAAGAGGCCTCGATACATTTTGAAGGTGGACAGGTCCTGCTAAAACAGGTGGGTTCGCTAGACATTTATCTAATGAGTATGGGGGCTTTAACTTCCATTTGATTCATCCCTTTGTAGATTAACAAGTATAAGGGGCAAAGAACGTAACGTTAACGCACATAGACTGTAACCATAGAAACACAAAAGTCAACATAAGTGCTGTAAACTCAAAACGACATTTTTTTTGCAGTTGCTTCTTTTTTATATTTAGAACTTTAGAAGTAGAGGTATAAAATATTATAATTATATTTTTATTCATTATAGATATAGATTATATTTTATTTAATAATGTCATATATGTAGAGGACCTGTCCTCAGTAGAAATGGGCGGACACCTGGATGTTCGGGTCTGATGGCTTTGGCCAAACAGTTACATAAATTCGGGGTATCAAAACAGTACCTGGACCCGAACCTGGACCCCATTCACTTGAATGGGAGGGCCAGAACATCCAGTGTGCATGACAGTGTGGCAAACACCGCTCCTGACTGGCGGTGAAATCATCACCGCCGCTCAGACAGCTGCGGTTCCCACGCTGTCAAAAGACAGAGTGAGCGCTCAGCTGTGATCGGAGGTATAAAGTTCACCTCTAGTCACTGGTGTCAGTTGATGGGACTACTTCTCCCATCAGCCGATGCCTGTTGCCGCTAATAACAGCGAGAGCAGGAGCGGCTGATGGGAGTATTCATCAGCTGGCTCCTGCGCTGTAAATAATTTTTTTTTTTTTTAAATAGCGTGGGTTCTCCTGTATTTTTGATAACCAGCTGGCAAAACTCACAGCTGGGGGCTGCAACCCTCAGCTGTCAGATTCAGCAAAGCTGGTTATCAAGAATAGAGGCGTCCCCATGCCGTATTTTTGAATTATTTAAATAAATAATAGCAGGGATCTCACCGAGGTCACTGCAGTTCAGCCTGGCTGGGAACACAGCCTCAGTGACCTGAGGTAACCTCGATGAGTCACTGTCATGGAGACAGAATCTCAGCCAGGACGGTGCCAAGATGTGACCTTTGAAAAGCGCAAGAATTGGCGCATCTAATAGATGTGCCTTTTCTGGGTGGTTGAGGGCTGCTATTTTTAGGCTGTGGGGGTCAATGCCCATGGCCCCTTACCAGCCTGAGAATACCAGCCCCCAGCTGTCTGCTTTAGCAAGGCTGGTTGTCAAAAATGAGGGGGGGATCCAACATCATTTTTTAAAAATTGTTTATTTAAATAATTCAAATATACAGCATGGGGACCCTTATATTCTTGATAACCAGCCTTGCTGAAGCTGACAGCTGAGGGTTACAGGCTCCAGCTGTGCGATTTGCCTGGCTGGTTATCAAAAATACAGGGGAAGCCACACCTTTTTTTTTTAATTTATTTATTTACAGCGCAGAACCCGGCTGATGAATACTCTCATCAGGCGCTCCTGCTCTCACTGTTATTTGTGGCAGCAGATGTCAGCTGATGGGAGCGGTATTCCCATGAGCTGACATCAGTAACCCCAGGTAAACTTTATGCCTCTGATCACAGCTGCGTGCTCAACTATCTTTTGACAGCGTTTGAACCGTTGCTCTCTGACTGACGGTGATGATTTCACCGCCGATCAGAAGCGGTATTTGCTGTGAAATCATGTACATGACAGCACGACAAACACCCAGGTTTCGGCTAGCTGAATCCGAACAGTAACACGGACCTTCTAGTGAAGTCGGTGTTCGGTGTCCGTGCCCGAACGGATGCCGAACTTTACTGTTCAGGTTCGCCCATCTCTAGTCCTCAGGTGAAATGTGGCTAGATTTTGCTCTAATTTTATTTCCGCTGATCAACTGAGTATGGCATGTTTTTGGGAAGCATTTTATTTTATTTTTACAAGATTTTTATTTTGCTGTAGTTTTGATGGTCTTGTCCAAGGGGGCGTTGCTCACAAGGTAATTATGCAGAGCAGTCTAAAGAGGCCTCCAGAAAATCCCATGAGCACCGTCTCTCCTTGGTAAATACCATAAAAAGTATCACTAAATAAAAAGGCTCATATCTCTGGGCAGATTTAAAAAAAGAAAAGAATCTATACTAAGGAAAACAGCAGGAATAAAATAGGAGCAAAATCTAGACACTTTTGAAAAGGAGACAGGTCCACTTTCAAGGGAACCTGTCACCACGCAAACGCAGTCCAATCTGCAGGCACCATGATATATAGAAGGGGGACCTGAGCAGATTATATATAGTTTTGTAAGAAAATATTCAGTATAATCCGCTTGTCACGACTGTTGTTGAATATCCCGGGACCAGGCTCCTTCCCTGTCCCTAACGCTAGGGGCGCCCTAGCTTGCCCTGTTCTCCAGATTACTTCTGATGGTGAAGACGTCAGGGCCACGTTCCTTGCTTTAGCTCCTGAATACACTCTCAGTCTGTACCTTTCTCCACCCAGGGAAGAGGGGAGTAGTAGTGTATCGTATTACACCAAGCACACTAACAAGGTAACCTGAACAGGGGCAACGGAAAACGCCAGGCATACAAATATACTCACACAAACAACAGAGGTTAACACCGGGGAATGGAGGATGGAAAAAAAAACAAATTAAGAAAAGAAGGGGATTAGCACATACCCAAAACCTTGCAACAGTCTCAGATAAATCCACCAAACACCTTCTCAAACAACAACCACAAACCACCATCTCCAGCCATGACGCATAAGCTAACTCTGGCAATGAGTGCTTGCCAGTGAGTACCTGATTATATATGAAATGGGAGTGACTAAGGGTGCACAATTGGGAGCCTTAAGGCAGGAAAGCTTCCAGGAGCTTTCAACTGAGCAGATTAACCCCTGCACTGCTAAAAGAAACCTGCACTGTATAATATGAAGGTGAAGTGCTTCTAATCAGTACAGGACTAGGAGAAATCAGATGCTGCGGTCTTCTGGCTCCTCTCTGTCATGGTAAACCCGTGAAATCGTGTTTTAATCATTAACCCTCTGCTCTTTTGGGGATTTTGGGTCCAGTGGGCGGTTCTATCAGTGACTGACAGCTATCTTTGTGCACAAAGAAATCTGTCAGTCACTGATAGGACCGCCCACTGGACCCAAAATCTCAGAAAAAGCAGAGGATTAATTATTAAAACCCGGATTATACTGAATATTTTATATTTGTTAGTCTCTTTTCATGGTGACAGGTTATCTTTAAGTGGATCAGAGCATTGAGCCAGCAGCCTAGATATAGGATCATAATCTGATTTCACTCTACAATTTTTGGGGGGTATACACCAGGTAAACTACAATTGCATACACTAGCCATAATTCACTATTCACATGGCAAAGGAAAAGACAATCATTACGCTTTTAAAGTGTGGTGGGAAAGTCGAGAACCAAGATGAAATGTTAAAGCAAAATAGGATTTATTATCAGTCGCCCAGAATAAAGGAATAGCATTGTGAATATGACCCCCACATTACCTTATCAGGATGGGGTCTGTGGTTTCTGGCTCCTGATGCTGTCGCGGTTCTGATAAGCTCTGGCTTGGAATATGGTTTCCAGCAAAACTCATCACTGTACATGCTTATCCCAACTGGGTCACACAGGTAGTAAGGGTTTCTGTAGCTTTTAGATGTCTTGGGTCTGCAAGATACCAACAGGAGAGAATACACATCCTGCTAACATTTCCATTGATATTACAATAGACAGGATGTAGCTGAGTGCAGTGTGCGGATGATGTGACACCTACACCTGTAAAGTGACCTTCCCGATGACACGTTCATTAAATGATTTAACAACATCCTCCCATTAGCAGATCATAGACTGTTCTCCACATAATCAGTACATTATCTCTTTACGGTCTACATGACCACCCATGAAAATAAATGCCATTGCTACTTACACTGAGATATTATAAAGCTGTTCCAATATGGCCAAAACAAATCTGAAACAACGGTGCAAGAATCAGTTGCTGGCGATGGCTGCTGATGTTGGAGTAGTAGTTGCAAAAAAGTCACAATGAACGAAGTCTGGAAAATTTTTCCATTGTCTTAACAGGTTTAAGTTATTAAAAAAATGATCATTTTTATTTTTTTTAACCTATTAGGAATGAGCCTATAAAAATTGAACAACTCTCCTCCACCATCCAATTCAGTCCTCCATGGCAGTGGGGGCCTAGTAAGATGCTGGACAGAAATGCAGAAGCTCTCTCTCACTGCCCTGGTCCAGCTGCCATAGATGATGAGACCAAACTGGATGTCAGACCAAGGTAAATCAAATCCTTTTGCAAATCTTAAACACCTACTTTCTTGATTTACAATATCCTACTGTTTTCTGCCTACAGCTCCTTTGAAGATCAAAGTGTCTCCATGGTAACAGACTACAAGAAAACACTATGTAGTCTGATCCTGCAGTCATATGACATCGATCGGACCTAAATGTTTGACTTGGAAAGGAAGAAGGATATTGGCTTACCAAGCTTGCAACAAGTCTCTCCCCATGGAGGTACGCCGCAGTGTAAGATCTCTGATGGTCCAATAAACAGTAGAAATAGGATCCAGCCCTCCACTCACAAAAGGTTAAAAATTAACTCAATTGAAAGAACTTATCACCGGGTCAAAAGTGACCTGATTCGGTGCTCCCCTGAGTAATCCATTTTTTATTTATAGGGGTTGTCTGACCTCAAGCTACAGGTCTGCAGTCACTCTACATGACTTGTGAGGCAGTGAGGGGGATCATATGTGAGGGCTGGTATGTGTCCCCCAGGATATGTATGGAGGATATGTACAGAGACATATTAAACCCATTGGAGCGCGTTGTGATTACAGCAAAAGATCTGTGAATTAGGGCTCATACGCATATGTGTGAAAAAAAAAAAGTTCCAATATCAGGAACAAAAAAACGGATGAGGGTCATGCAAGTACAATCCAATTTTCACACCTAGAATCCAATTTACATCCTAATGCTGCGCTATCAGAGACGTTCTCTATTTCATTTACACATCATTTTCAAAGGAAATATTCTTCAAAACACACACACATATAATAGATAGATAGATAGATAGATAGATAGATAGATAGATAGATAGATAGATAGATAGATAGATAGATTAAAAGCTGGAAATTCATGTGCCGCAAACAGTAAAATCACAGACTGACAGGTTAGAATGCAATACATATATACACATAGAATACACAGATATATAGATGTTAGTGACTAACTCATATATACAATGGGTACGGAAAGTATTCAGACTCCTTCAAATTTTTCACTCTGTTTCATTGCAGCCATTTGGTTAATTCAAAAAAGTTCATTTTTTCACATTAATGAACACTCTGCACCCATCTTGACTGAAAAAAAAGACAGCAATGTAGAAATTTTTGCATATTTGTTAAAAAAGAAAAACTGAAATATCACATGGTCATAAGCATTTAGACCGTTTGCTCAGACATGTATATTTAAGTCACATGATGTCCATTTCCTTGTGATCCTCCTTGAGATGGTTCTACTCCTTCATTGGAGTCCAGCTATGTTTAATTAAACTGATAGGACTTGATTTGGAAAGGCGCACACCTGTCTATATAAGAGCTCACAGCTCACAGAGCATGTCAGACCAAATGAGAATCATGAGGTCAAAGGAACTGGCCAAGGAGCTCAGAGACAGAATTGTGGCAAGGCACAGATCTGGTCAAGGTTACAAAAGAATTTCTGCAGTACTCAAGGTTCCTAAGAGAACAGTGGCCTCCATAATCCTTAAATGGAAGAAGTTTGGGACCAGCAGAAGTCTTCCTAGACCTGGCCATCCAGCCAAACAGCAATCGGGGGGAGAAGAGTCTTGGTGAGAGAGGTAAAGAAGAACCCTAAGATCACTGTGGCTGAGCTCCAGAGATGCAGTAGGGAGATGGGAGAAATGAAGGACTCCCAAATTATGAGAAATAGGATTCTCTGGTCTGATGAGACAAAGATAGAGCTTTTTGGTGATAATTCTAAGCGGTATGTGTGGAGAAAACCAGGCACTACTCATCACCTGCCCAATACAATCCCAACAGTGAAACATGGTGGTGGCAGCATGGGGGTGTTTTTCAGCTGCAGGGACAGGACGACTGGTTGCCATTGAAGGAAACATGAATGCAGCCAAGTACAGAGATATCCTGTATGAAAACCTCTTCCAGAGTGCTATGGACCTCAGACTTGGCCGAAGGTTCACTTTCCAACAAGACAATGACCCTAAGCACACAGCTAAAATAACAAAGGAGTGACTTCAGAACAACTCTGTGACCATTCTAGACTGGCCCAGCCAGAGCCCTGACCTAAACCCAATTGAGCATCTCTGGAGAGACTTGAAAATAGCTGTCCACCAAAACGTTAACCATCCAACCTGGCGGAACTGGAGAGGATCTGCAAGGAAGAATGGCAGGGGATCCCCAAATCCAGGTGTGAAAAACTTGTTGCATCATTCACAAGAAGATTCATGGCTGTACTAGCTCAAAAGGGCGCTTCTACTCAATACTGAGCAAAGGGTCTGAATACTTATGACCAGGTGAAATTTCAGTTCTTCTTTTTTAATACATTTTAAAAAAAAATCTACATTTCAGTTTTTTTCAAGATGGGTGCAGAGTGTTAATTAATAAGAAAAAAAGAACTTTTTTGAAATTACCAAACGGCTGCAGTGAAACAAAGAGTGAAAGATTGAAAGGGGTCTGAATACTTTCCGTTCCTATATATATCTATATAGTAAGAAGCCAAATGGCCAGACAGCGGAACAGGATATAGTAAGCAAGCATAGCAAAGAATTGGCTCAGTAGTCAAATAGTAATAAAGAGTAGTGGATGGGTAGATACCTGAGTGAGAATAGGCCAACCCCACCACGGGAAAGGCTGAAATACATCTGCGTGCTACATTCCCTGTTATTCGATGCTTTCATTCATGTCTCATGATGAATTATAAATAGAGTTTTATTGCTTTTATTGGGATTTTGTGCTTCCATTATTTGTGGGTTTTATTCATGCTGCCTTATATTTACTTTTCATCCATTGTCTTCTGCAACTAAACCGTTCTGGACAGTAATAACACTGCCTACACTTCTTGTTTACCTGCCAAATGTTTGTTAGTGAAAGGAACTGGATATATGGAGGAAAGTTTCACTATTGGATCAGACTACATAGAGCGTAAAGTAGTTGTAGGAACAAAATATTTTTAATGGGATTTCTGTCTTGTTAAGGCTACTTTCACACTAGCGTTAACTGCAATACGTTAAAATGCGTCGTTTTGCAGAAAAAACGCATCCAGCAAAATATTTTGCTGGATGCGTTTTTTCCCCATAGACTTGTATTGGCGACGCATTGCGACGGATTTGCATACGTCGGTATACGTCTTTCGACGGATGCGTCGAAATTAGGCAACACGTCGTCTGGAAAAACGTAGATTGCAACGTTTTTTGGCTCCGACAAAAAAAAAAAACGTGTCTCGGCGCATCCATCGGCATGCGTCTTTGGCTACAATGAAAGTCTATGAGCGACGGATGCGTCGAGACACGTCGCAATGCAGCGCTGCAATACGTTTTTTTCTACTGAGCATGCTCAGAAACAGGATTTTTTTAGCTAATTGGCCAGACATCCCCAAATAGACGGATCCGTCGAAATGCTGTATGCGTTGCATACATTTTGCACTTTTTTGACGCATCCGTTTTTTCGGCAAAAAGACGTTTTTGTGACGGTTTGCAGTTAACGCTAGTGTGAAAGTAGCCTAAGGTGGAGATTTCCTTTTATGTGCAGCATCCAGCATGATTTCTTGTCTTTAATTCTGTAAAAATGAAGACTTTTGAATTAAGCAGTTTTATTTGCAATCATCGTAAAGCTGAACTAAAGAGAGGACCAACATTCTACAAATGAGATGTACATGGCCATGATACAGAATAAAAAAAAGACTATAGGACATCACACATGATGACTAAATAACAAAATAATACAATGAAGGACACCGATGTACTGAGAGCCAGAACAACCAACAATGACTTACCTTATGGCTACGGATGGATTACACTCATTATGCGGGTAGTCTCTATTCATTGTGGTTTCATAAGGATCCCATATGTTTCCTCCTTAAAAAGGACAAATGAGTTACCAAATTTAGCTAAAAATGTACAATTGATTCTGGATCAATAATTTCTAATCCCGTAGACTCATAAATGACTGAATATGGACCTAGCGATAAATACAAGTAAAACTCCTGTGTCAGATCCTAATCAAAAGGGCCAGCTTATGTTTGCGGGTCTAATGGATAACATCTCTTCTTGTGGGGAATGACACGTCAGTGTAAGGAGACTTATAGGCCATGCAATGCTCGTATGGGAAAGTAACTATGCAAACTGCATCTTCAGAGGAAGAGGACAAGAACTGCCCTCTACTGGAAGGAGCAATCCTAAATGTCCTCTCATATAGCCAAATAAGATCTCGTGCTAAGCACTGAGGAGGAGGCAACACCCCGAAACATGTGTCTGCAAATAAAGATTCTGGTTTGGGTACATTTTACATTATATGAAGGCTCGTTAAAGGGTCGATATTGACTTTAAAGAGGCATCTTGAAGCTGCTGTTACCGAGAAAGGCTTTTGTATGAAGTATTAAATAAATTTCATTAAGCGTGTTCAATCATTTTTCCCGATGTCAGTTCTCAATGCCTAATTAGATTTCCTTGGCTTATCTTTAGGAGGCATCACACCTTCCGCCCCCTGATCAAATGTCCTACTGTAGTATTCTACAGTGATTTCAGAATGGGAGCCTCTGCTGCAAAATCCCTGTGATCAATAGCAACTGCTGAGTGACACTTCAGTGAAATAGTGGCCTCTGAAAATCCATAAATGTGTATCTAAGCTGTTAATAAACTGTGACGGTTTTAAAGAGAATCTGTCACCCCATCAGAGACCAGCATGACTGATGTAGGGGTAGAGACCCTAATACCAGTGATGCATCACTTATTGTGCTGCTTACTGTCATTGTTTTTCTGCTGCAAATCTAGCAGTTCTCTGAATGCTGAACTCTGTATAACCCCGCCCACACCACTGATTGGCTGCTTCCTGTGTACACTGTGCATAGGCAAGAAGTGGCCAATCAGTGGTGAAAGTGGGGTTATACGGAGCTCATGAATATGGAGAACAGCAAGTTTATTATTCGTCTAGTAAAAATCTCCCCCTGAAAAAACTGTAATTTTATCAGAACTAAAGCAAGCAGCCGAGTAGGTGACACACCACTGGAATCCGGTTTCTACACTATGCTGCTCTCAGATTAGGTGGCAAGAACTGGTTACAGCTTCTTTTTAAAGGGTTATCCCGATCTCTGCCTCTCATGGACGACATAGGGTTAACAGTGGAGCGGAGCTGCTCTGCATTGTTAGTGTAAATCCCATAGAAATGAATGAGGGTCACGCAGACAGTACAGCCCAGTGAACTACACTGCATAAATGGGGATTTACTCCATTAATATAGCTCGCTTTGTTATGCTGTTTCTGTAATTCCTATTTATTTCTATGGAAGATATGCAAAGATCGTAGTGCGGGTACGCTCGACTGATTTTCTAACTCCACCTATGATGGCCGGGACATTCAGGCCGTTATTCCCACTGCGGCCATGAAAGGCAAAAATGGGAAGAACTCTTTAACCCCTTCATGACCCAGCCTATTTTGACCTTAAAGACCTTGCCGTTTTTTGCAATTCTGACCAGTGTCCCTTTATGAGGTAATAACTCAACGCTTCAACGGATCCTAGCGGTTCTGAGATTGTTTTTTCGTGACATATTGGGCTTCATGTTAGTGGTAAATTTAGGTCAATAAATTCTGCGTTTATTTGTGATAAAAACGGAAATTTGGCGAAAATTTTGAAAATTTCGCAATTTTCACATTTTGAATTTTTATTCTGTTAAACCAGAGAGATATGTGACACAAAATAGTTAATAAATAACATTTCCCACATGTTTACTTTACATCAGCACAATTTTGGAAACAAAATTTTTTTTTGTTAGGAAGTTATAAGGGTTAAAATTTGACCAGCGATTTGTCATTTTTACAACGAAATTTACAAAACCATTTTTTTTAGGGACCACCTCACATTTGAAGTCAGTTTGAGGGGTCTATATGGCTGAAAATACCCAAAAGTGACACCATTCTAAAAACTGCACCCCTCAAGGTACTCAAAACCACATTCAAGAAGTTTATTAACCCTTCAGGTGCATCACAGCAGCAGAAGCAACATGGAAGGAAAAAATGAACATTTAACTTTTTAGTCACAAAAATTATCTTTTAGCAACAATTTTTTTATTTTCCCAATGGTAAAAGGAGAAACTGAACCACGAAAGTTGTTGTCCAATTTGTCCTGAGTACGCTGATACCTCATATGTGGGGGTAAACCACTGTTTGGGCGCACGGCAGGGCTTGGAAGGGAAGGAGCGCCATTTGACTTTTTGAATCAAAAATTGGCTCCACTCTTTAGCGGACACCATGTCACGTTTGGAGAGCCCCCGTGTGCCTAAAAATTGGAGCTCCCCCACAAGTGACCCCATTTTGGAAACTAGACGCCCCAAGGAACTTATCTAGATGCATAGTGAGCACTTTGAACCCCCAGGTGCTTCACAAATTGATCCGTAAAAATGAAAAAGTACTTTTTTTTCACAAAAAAATTCTTTTAGCCTCAATTTTTTCATTTTCACATGGGCCACAGGATAAAATGGATCCTAAAATGTGTTGGGCAATTTCTCCTGAGTACACCAATACCTCACATGTGGGGGTAAACCACTGTTTGGGCACATGGTAAGGCTCGGAAGGGAAGGAGCGCCATTTGACTTTTTGAATGAAAAATTATTTCCATCGTTAGCGGACACCATGTCGCGTTTGGAGAGCTCCTGTGTGCCTAAACATTGGCGCTCCCCCACAAGTGACCCCATTTTGGAAACTAGACCCCCCCAAGGAACTTATTTAGATGCCTAGTGAGCACTTTAAACCCTCAGGTGCTTCACAAATTGATCTGTAAAAATGAAAAAGTACTTTTTTTTCACAAAAAAATTATTTTCGCCTCAATTTTTTCATTTTCACATGGGCAGTAGGGTAAAATGGATCATAAAATTTGTTGGGCAATTTCTCCCGAGTACGTCGATACCTCATATGTGGGGGTAAACCACTGTTTGGGCACTCGGCAGGGCTCGGAAGGGAAGGCGCGCCATTTGACTTTTTAAATGGAAAATTAGCTCCAATTGTTAGCGGACACCAGACCCCTGTGTGCCTAAACATTGGAGCTCCCCCACAAGTGACCCCATTTTGGAAACTAGACCCCCCAAGGAACTTATCTAGATGCATATTGAGCACTTTAAACCCCCAGGTGCTTCACAGAAGTTTATAACGCAGAGCCATGAAAATAAAAAATAATTTTTCTTTCCTCAAAAATGATTTTTTAGCCTGGAATTTCCTATTTTGCCAAGGATAATAGGAGAAATTGGACCCCAAATATTGTTGTCCTGTTTGTCCTGAGTACGCAGATACCCAATATGTGGGGGTAAACCACTGTTTGGGCGCACGGCAGGGCTCGGAAGGGATGGCACGCCATTTGGCTTTTTAAATGGAAAATTAGCTCCAATCATTAGCGGACACCATGTCACGTTTGGAGAGCCCCTGTGTGCCTAAACATTGGAGATCCCCCAGAAATGACACCATTTTGGAAACTAGACCCCCAAAGGAACTAATCTAGATGTGTGGTGAGGACTTTGAACCCCCAAGTGCTTCACAGAAGTTTATAACGCAGAGCCATGAAAAAAAAAAAAAAATTATTTTCTCAAAAATGATCTTTTAGCCTGCAATTTTTTATTTTCCCAAGGGTAACAGGAGAAATTTGACCCCAAAAGTTGTTGTCCAGTTTCTCCTGAGTACGCTGATACCCCATATGTGGGGGTAAACCACTGTTTGGGCACATGCCGAGGCTCGGAAGTGAAGTAGTGACGTTTTGAAATGCAGACTTTGATGGAATGCTCTGTGGGCGTCACGTTGCGTTTGCAGAGCCCCTGATGTGGCTTACCAGTAGAAACCCCCCACAAGTGACTGCATTTTGGAAACTAGACCCCGAAAGGAACTTATCTAGATGTGTGGTGAGCACTTTGAACCCCCAAGCGCTTCATAGAAGTTTATAATGCAGAGCCGTGAAAATAATAAATACGTTTTCTTTCCTCAAAAATAATTATTTAGCCCAGAATTTTTTAATTTTCCCAAGGGTAACAGGAGAAATTTGACCCCAATATTTGTTGTCCAGTTTCTCCCGAGTATGGTGATACCCCATATGTGGGGGTAAACTACTGTTTGGGCACATGCCGGGGCTTGGAATTGAAGTAGTGACGTTTTGAAATGCAGACTTTGATGGAATGCTCTGCGGGCGTCACGTTGCGTTTGCAGAGCCCCTGATGTGCCTAAACAGTAGAAACCCCCCACAAGTGACCCCATTTTGGAAACTAGACCCCGAAAGGAACTTATCTAGATGTGTGGTGAGCACTTTGAACCCCCAAGTGCTTCATAGAAGTTTATAATGCAGACCCGTGAAAATAATAAATACGTTTTCTTTCCTCAAAAATAATTATTTAGCCCAGAATTTTTTATTTTCCCAAGGGTTACAGGAGAAATTGGACCCCAAAAGTTGTTGTCCAGTTTCTCCTGAGTACGCTGATACCCCATGAGTGGGGGTAAACCACTGTTTGGGCACACGTCGGGGCTCAGAAGGGAAGTAGTGACTTTTGAAATGCAGACTTTGATGGAATGGTCTGCGGGTGTCACGTTGCGTTTGCAGAGCCCCTGGTGTGCCTAAACAGTAGAAACCCCCACAAGTGACCCCATTTTAGAAACTAGACCCCCCAAGGAACTTATCTAGATATGTGGTGAGCACTTTGAACCCCCAAGTGCTTCACAGACGTTTACAACGCAGAGCCGTGAAAATAAAAAATCATTTTTCTTTCCTCAAAAATTATGTTTTAGCAAGCATTTTTTTTTATTCACAAGGGTAACAGGAGAAATTGGACCCCAGTAATTGTTGCGCAGTTTGTCCTGAGTATGCTGGTACCCCATATGTGGGGGTAAACCACTGTTTGGGCACACGTCAGGGCTCGGAAGTGAGGGAGCACCATTTGACTTTTTGAATACGAGATTGGCTGGAATCAATGGTGGCGCCATGTTGCGTTTGGAGACCCCTGATGTGCCTAAACAGTGGTAACCCCTCAATTCTACCTCCAACACTAACCCCAACACACCCCTAACCCTAATCCCAACTGTAGCCATAACCCTAAACACAACCCTAACCGCAACACACCCCTAACCACAACCCTAACCCCAACACACCCCTAACCA
This sequence comes from Ranitomeya imitator, assembly GCF_032444005.1. Classification (NCBI taxonomy): domain Eukaryota; kingdom Metazoa; phylum Chordata; class Amphibia; order Anura; family Dendrobatidae; genus Ranitomeya; species Ranitomeya imitator. Next base: position 761,238,151 of record NC_091284.1, read on the forward strand.
TAACCACAACCCTAATTCCAACCCTAACCCGAAGGCTATGTGCCCACGTTGCGGATTCGTGTGAGATATTTTCGCACCATTTTTGAAAAATCCGCGGGTAAAAGGCACTGCGTTTTACCTGCGGATTTTCCGCGGATTTCCAGTGTTTTTTGTGCGGATTTCACCTGCGGATTCCTATTGAGGAACAGGTGTAAAACGCTGCGGAATCCGCACAAAGAATTGACATGCTGCGGAAAATACAACGCAGCGTTTCCGCGTGGTATTTTCTGCACCATGGGCACAGCGGATTTGGTTTCCATATGTTTACATGGTACTGTAAACCTGATGGAACACTGCTGCGAATCCGCAGCCAAATCCGCACCGTGTGCACATAGCCTAATTCTAAAGGTATGTGCACACGCTGCGGAAAACGCTGCGGATCCGCAGCAGTTTCCCATGAGTTTACAGTTCAATGTAAACCTACGGGAAACAAAAATCGCTGTGCCCATGCTGCGGAAAAACTGCACGGAAACGCAGCGGTTTACATTCCGCAGCATGTCACTTCTTTGTGCGGATTCCGCAGCGGTTTTACAACTGCTCAAATAGAAAATCGCAGTTGTAAAACCGCAGTGAAATGCGCAGAAAAACCGCGGTAAATCCGCCATAAATCCGCAGCGGTTTAGCACTGCGGATTTATCAAATCCGCAGCGGAAAAATCCGCAGAGGACCAGAATACGTGTGCACATACCGAAACCCTAACCCTAGCCCTAACCCTAACCCTACCCCTAACCCTAACCCTACCCCTAGCCCTAACCCTAACCCTACCCCTATTCTAACATTAGTGGAAAAAAAAAAAATTTCTTTATTTTTTTATTGTCCCTACCTATGGGGGTGACAAAGGGGGGGGGTCATTTATTATTTTTTTTATTTTGATCACTGAGATATAATCTATCTCAGTGATCAAAATGCACTTTGGAACGAATCTGCCGGCCGGCAGATTCGGCGGGCGCACTGCGCATGCGCCCGCCATTTTGGAAGATGGCGGCGCCCAGGGAGAAGACGGACGGGACCCCGGCTGGATCGGTAAGTATGATGGGGTGGGGGGGACCACGGGGGGGGGGATCGGAGCACGGGGGGGGGAATCGGAGTGCGGGAGGGGTGGAACGGAGCACGGGGGGCGTGGAACGGAGCACGGGGGGGGCTGGAATGGAGCACGGGGGGGCTGGAACGGAGCACCGGGGGGGGTGGATCGGAGTGCAGGGGGGGTGATTGGAGCACGGGGGGGTGATTGGAGCACGGGGGGAGCGGACAAAAGCACGGGGGGGAGCGGAGCACTGGACGGAGGGGAGCCGGAGCAGTGTACCGGCCAGATCGGAGGGCTGGGGGGGCGATCGGAGGGGTGGGGTGGGGGCACACTAGTATTTCCAGCCATGGCCGATGATATTTCAGCATCGGCCATGGCTGGATTGTAATATTTCACCCGTTATAATGGGTGAAATATTACAAATCGCTCTGATTGGCAGTTTCACTTTCAACAGCCAATCAGAGCGATCGTAGCCACGAGGGGGTGAAGCCACCCCCCCTGGGCTAAACTACCACTCCCCCTGTCCCTGCAGATCGGGTGAAATGGGAGTTAACCCTTTCACCCGATCTGCAGGGACGCGATCTTTCCATGACGCCGCATAGGCGTCATGGGTCGGAATGGCACCGACTTTCATGACGCCTACGTGGCGTCATGGGTCGGGAAGGGGTTAAAGCAGTCACAATTACTATAGTGTATTATAATAGCAAATATCCTCCACAATCTGAAAAGGGAATCCAATTATTCATTATTCACAAAACAAAATCAATCCTATACAGTGACATGTCCACAAATCCCTTAACCCCTTCCTGAAAAAGCCATTTTCTATTTTTACGCCTTTGTTTCTTAATCCCTTTTTTAACTTTTTAATTTTTCCATCAATGTAGCCATCTGAAAGCTTATTTTTTTGGGGGGGATGAGTTGTAGTTTTGAATGATTACCCCAATCATATTACTATAGATTGTATTAGAAAACAGGAAAAAAAAAAAAATCAAGTGCGGCGAAATTGAACAAAAAAATAGTTTTTTGTTTTTTTTTAAAGCGTTCATTGTGCGGTAAACATGGCCCGGAATCATGATTCTACAAGTCAGAATGATTACAGCGATATCAAATGCAGACTTGTATAATTTTGTTTTATTAAGGCTATGTGCACACGTTCAGGAATTCATGCAGAAAATTCCTGTGGAAATCCGGACATTTCTGCCAGATTTTCGCATGAAATTTTTTGCGCGGTTTTGACGCGTTTTTTTGCGCGGTTTTTCCCAGACATTTCCCAATGCATTAGACAGTGGGAAATCCGCGAAAAAAACCACAAAATTAATGAACAGGTTCATTATTTTTCCGCAATGCGTTTTTCATGCGGAAAAACGAACATCATGTGCACAGAAATTGCGGATTGCATTATAAATGATGGGATGCTTAATGTATGCAGATTATTTGCGGTTTGATAGCGCAAAAACGCTAAAAAAACCGCAAATAATCTGCAACGTGTGCACATAGCCTAAAGGATTTCACCCTATATACTGAAAAAGTGATCACTGCAGTGAAATAACGTACAGACTGCAACACGCTCAGAATTTCCGAAAGCTCCTTCCACATGTATTGTCCTTTACTTTGCAGGATCCTGGACCACAAATCAGCTGCATGAATGTCTACATGTGGATTAAGGCAACGGCAAATGAAGTAGTTAAATATTTAGATCCCTGATGTAAAGATGGGGGCTGGAACAAAGCGTAGCTGGGTGAAGGCCCCCCATGACTGCTTTGAGCCGGGCGGTCTTTTTAAATAATGCTGTGGCTAGGGATAGGAGGATGGCAAGGGGGGGGAGGAGTTAGGAAAGGGGGAGATAGGAGGGAAAGTGCGGGAAAACCGCCATTCCCTACCTTATTGCAGGACGAAGAAGACATGCAGGATGGCGTCAGCGGAGTCCATGATGTCCCAGCTTCGAGAGATGGCCAGGTCCAGGAGAGGGGGCTGGCTCGAGGCCCAGCTGGCCTCCATCATTGGTGCCGCAGGAGGATCCGGGCAGAGCTCACGGGGCAGGAGGACCAGGCCCCCAGAGAGACTATCTCCAGATCTCCCGGCGCGTGGCAGGCGCAGGCTCCGGAGCCCCTCCAGGGACCCTGCGGGCGGTGAGTCCGGCGGCGCTGCCTCCCCCGTTCGCTCCCGCTCCGGCAGGAATCCAAGTACCCGGCCTGCACGCGCCGGGCGTCAGGCCCAGGACACCGCCGCTGCTGCCGGGAGCGCCGGACCGGAAGTGCGGCCTGCGCGATCCAGGCAGAGCGCAGCCGCAGCTTCCCCCGCTCCTGGCAGGTCCCCGGCTCTCAGTGGGCGCGCGGCCGCCGCTCCACCGGCTCCTTCCGGTGTCCAGAGGGAGAGCGGTCGCCGCTTCCCCTGCCTCCATCAGATCCACAGCGCCCAGGGGGCGCGCGGCGGCAGGAAGAGGTAGAGCAGCGCTGCCAGGAAGAGCAGCACAGCCAAGAAGAGCGGCTCAGCCAGGAGGAGCAGCAAGAGGAGCAGCACGGCCAGGACGAGCAGCAGCAGCCAGGAATCCGGACCCTTTACCTGCGGCAAGCACCCGCAGCCCATCACCTCCCAGGGTGCCTGCTGGGATGACCACAAGGAGTACACAGGCGGCGGACGGTCAGCGGTCAGGAGATCTTCTACGTCCCGCTTGTACGGAACGGCGCAGCGGAGGGAGAGATGCAGGCAGCAGTGTCGAGCTGCCTGCCCGGGAGCGAAGAATGTTACACGACCGGGCGGGTTCGCCCGGGTTGGAACATGGGGATCGGTCGAGGTCGCCCAGGAGGTCTCCGGAACACAGAGCAGCGTTTACCCGTTACCCATCGGACGGTGAGGTGGCGGGGGATACTGACCACGGACGGAGGAGTGGATCGGTACAGCAGCTACAGTACGCTCGGGTCCCCCCTGGTGACGAGGAGGCCAGGGGCGCGGGCCTGGGGCAGAGAGGGCTAGCGGCGCAGCAGTTTCAACACGCTCGGGTCCCCCCTGGTGACGAGGAGGCCAGGGGCGCGGGCCTAGGGCATCGACGCGGCGAGGAGGTGTCGGAGTCCAGCGGTGATCGTCAAGGGAGGTCGGAGCAACAGGGATCCGGAGGTCCGGCTGGCGGGGACACAGCACCCGCGCAGCGTTGTGAGTATTAGTCTATGTCTGGTTTGTCGCCCGCAGGGGCCGAGTTGCAGGAAGCTAGGAGGGGTCGGGTGGCGGTGTGTGAGGAACGGCAGAGGAGTGGGCAGATTGTGGCAGAGGTGCCAGGTATGCAGGATATGTCGCAAATTTTGCGTAGATTGGAGGGAGGGTCGGCAACTGGGGTTGCCGCATCGCCGGTTGAGGCGTGGTTGTCTGGGCGGGGGGTGGAACCCCCGTCGGGGAGTGGGTTGGTAAGCCCCGGTCGGGTATTGGAGGTTGCATCGTCAGGTGTATCGGTTTCGGTTCAGACAGAGAAGGAAAAAGGCGATACGGTCAAATTAGATGACAGAGCGAAAGGGGAAGTTTATGTGTGCTTTGAAGGGCCGTTGGGAGCGCATTTAAAAAAGGAGGTGAAGGAAAAGATTTGGAGAGACGAGTATGTGGAAATTTTTTCCCTGCTCCCGTTGGAGAAGTTTAACTTGGATAAAGGGAAAAAAAGACGATAGCAAAAAGGAGGAGGAAGAAAAGCGGAGGTGGCGGCTAATTCCGCAGACATTTGTGAATTGGTTGCAGGCATTTGCGATATTGGCGAGTGTAGTGGGGGAGAAGGCGCCCGAGAATTGCTCGGGTTTATTTTGCTATTTAGATTCGATTGGGGAGGCGCATCGTACTTATGGCGGTCAGACGTGGCTGCGGTATGATGAGCAGTTCAGGCAGCGAAAGGCGGTAAGGCCGGAAATTAGGTGGGACCAGAAGGATATAGGCCTTTGGCTGAAGGTTATGGCCCCAGCTAGACATGGGCAGTCTTTTCATGGGTCCGGGGGTGGTGGCAGCCAGCAGGCGGGACACGGAAGCAGTAGTCAGGGTGCACAGGGAGCAAAGGAGAAGTCTGGAACCTGCTGGCAGTTTAATGACGGTCAGTGTAAATACGGTAACACCTGTAAATTTAAGCATGTGTGTTCCCACTGTAATGGAAGTTCACACGGGGCTTCAAAGTGTTTCAGGAAAGGAAAAGGAAAGCCAGCTTTGGGTGCCGGTCAAGGGGGAGAGCCCGGTGAGGCTTCACGAGATGGCCCCCTTTCTAAATAGGTACCCCGATCAGGTGAAGGCAGGTATTATTTTTAATGGTTTTGCGGATGGTTTTAGGATTCCTCCCCCGAGTCACGAGGTTCCTTTTTCGGTTAAGAATTTGCGGTCAGCAATGTTGCATGCCGAGGTTGTTGATGTTAAACTCAAGAAAGAAGTGGAGTTGGGAAGGATGTCGGGGCCGTTTTTGCACCCGCCGACGGATGGTATGGTGGTTTCCCCTTTGGGGGTGGTGCCTAAAAAAGAGGCGAATAAATTTCGGTTGATTCAACATTTGTCGTATCCAAAGGGTCGGTCGGTAAATGATGGCATCGCCCAAGAGCTGTGCTCGGTTGAGTATACATCATTCGATGCAGCGGTGCAGTGGGTGAGAAGGCATGGCCCTGGGGCGCTGTTGGCAAAAACGGATATTGAATCGGCCTTCCGTTTGCTTCCGGTGCACCCGGACAGCGTTCCGTTGTTAGGTTGTTTTTGGAATGGGGGTTACTATTTGGATAGATGTTTGCCAATGGGCTGCGCCATTTCTTGTTCATTGTTTGAGACGTTTAGTACTTTCCTGGAGTGGGTGGTTAGGGACGTTTCGGGAGTTCAGTCGGTTATCCATTATTTGGATGATTTTTTGTTTATCGGGCCGCCTGATTCCGCAGTTTGCCGTAATACGTTAACGGCTATGTTTTGGGTCGCAGAGCTTTTTGGAGTTCCATTAGCGGCGGATAAGACGGAAGGTCCCAGTACGGTGTTGAGTTTTTTGGGAATTTTAATTGACTCCGAGAAAATGGAGTGTCGGTTGCCGGAGGATAAGTTGGCCATGCTACAGCAGGAGGTTGAAAGAGCTAGAAGGAAGCGGAAGCTGACTTTGAAAGAGTTGCAGTCTCTTTTGGGTAGATTGAATTTTGCATGTCGGATCATACCCATGGGCAGGATATTTTGTCGCAGGTTGTCGGTCGCGACGGCAGGCGTGAAGGAGCCGCACCATTTTATTCGCCTGAGCAAGGAACACAAAGATAACTTGCTAGTGTGGCAACGTTTCTTGTGCAACTACAACGGGCGGTCGTTGATTCAGCAGGAGGTCTTAACAAACTTTGATTGCGAGATATATACGGATGCAGCCGGTTCGGCTGGTTACGGAGCCTATTGCGGTGGTCGTTGGTGTGCCGGACGGTGGCCGGGCCAGTGGAGGGAGTTGGGCCTTACAAAAAACCTGGTCTTGTTGGAATTGTTCCCTATCGTGGTGGCGGTTTCCATTTGGGGGGAAATGTTTGCTAACAGGAGGATTCGTTTTCATTGCGACAACATGAGCGTCATGTCGGTGATGAACAGTTTGTCGGCCTCATCTCCCCCGGTGATTAAGTTGGTGAGGGAGTTGGTTTTCCGGTGCTTGGAGCTGAACGCTTGTATTTCGGCGGTGCATGTGCCGGGTGTGCAGAACTCAATAGCAGATGCATTGTCTCGTTTCCAGTGGGACCGTTTTCGGGAATTGGCGCCGGACGCGGAGATCTCGGGAGAGGAATGCCCTTTGCATCTTTGGAGCGTGATTATGGACGAGCGGGCCGGTTGATTCGGGAGTCTGTTACGAGCCAAACCTGGGCATCATACGAAGCATCTTGGCGGGTATGGCAAAGTTGGGTGTCGGTGTGGGGCCGGTTGGTGTCTGACGAAGATAGGATGTTGGCAGTGTTATTCTTGATCGGGAAGGCGGCCGAAGAAGGTTGGTCGATTTCGAAGGTAAATAAATTTGTTGCTGGACTGGCTTTTGCTTTTAAGTTGCAGGGGTTGGTGGACGCGACGAAACATTTTTTGGTCAGACAGGCACTTAGGGGTTTTAGGAGAGGTAATCAGACGATTGACCGTCGCCGCCCCATTTCGTTTAGCCTTTTAGAAATGGTTGGGTGGAGTCTTGGAGATTATTTGTGGTTCGAGTTTTGAGTTGGCGTTGTTTCGTCTCGCTTTTTCATTAGCATTTTTGGGGCTATGCGCGTTGGGGAGCTGGTGTCGACGTCCAAAGTTAGAGCAGGGGGTTTGTTGGCGGAGGATGTGGAAGTTTGGACAGGGGGTATCGTTTTTTGGATTCGGCGTTCAAAGACTGACCAAATTGGGAGAGGAAAACGTGTGGTGCTGGGGAGGGTTAACGGGTCTCTGATGTGCCCTAGAGGTTGTCTGGAAGCATACTGGCAGTTATGGTCAGGCAGATCCGGCCCTTTGTTGTGTCACGCAGAGGGGTCCTTTTTGTCATGCTTTCAGTTCATTGCGGTGTTAAGGAGGGGCTTGCGGGAGTTGGGCCTTTCTCCGGATTTGTTTGGGTCGCATTCATTTCGTATCGGGGTGGCATCAGAAGCTGATAGTTTGGGTTTGGGCACGGAGGACATTTGTAGAATTGGCAGGTGGACTTCGAATCGTTACTTAAGTTACGTCCGTCATTAATTTAGTAGTGTGGTTATGATTTTGTATTTGACCCCAGTGTTTTTTTCTTCATGCATCTTGTTGCAGGTGTGTCCCCTTACTTAGCCTGGATCTTCGGACATTCGTTCGTTCATTGGGGGGCGCTGCGGGCCGAGGTCAGGCCGGACGGTAGGCAACTGGGGTTTAGTAGGCGTCAGGTTGTCATTCGGTGGTTGGGATATAGGGGGATGGTGTGGAACAGGGCCCTTCCTGAATTTTCTAAGGCGGTTCGTTTAGATAGACAACCTGACATTTTAATTGTGCATTTGGGGGGGAACGACTTGGGTGTGCGGCCTGTCAGGGAGTTGATTAGGGACATACGGTTCGATTTGTTGAGGTTGCAAGTATCATTTCCTGGGGTGTTGATTGTGTGGTCAGATATTGTGCCTAGGAAACGGTGGAGGGGGGCTAGATCTTTGAAAGGTATTAATAGGGCTAGGGTCAAGTTGAATAGGGCAATAGCGGGTTTTGTTTCCAGAAACGGGGGGATTAGCGTTAGACATTTTGAATTGGAGTCAGGGCTTGGTAACTTCTGGATGGAGGACGGAGTTCATTTAAACGCGATTGGAATTGATTTGTGGACTTTGTCATTGCAAGAAGGAGTTGAACGGGCGTTGGTGGCGTTGGGGCACTCACGAGCCTGAGGTGGTCAGGGCTGTTCGTGTGTGGTGGGGGGGTGGGGGTTCTTGGAGTTGACGCTGATTGGTTGGGGGAAGGAATTGGAGCATAATTACAGGCAATTTAAAATGTGGTGGGGTTGGATCTGGCATTTTGGTATGGGCTCTGGACGGGGTTTTTACCCTGGGAGCTGTTGGTGGTTTTTCTCTTCCCGGAACGGGATGTACGGTGCCCTCGAGCTGGTTTTCACGACTGAGGGTAATATGGTGGTCGATCTTCTTTTGTGGGGTTTTGCCAGATCTTTTTAGCTCAAGAACCCTCCCCTCGAATTTATACTGTTGTATTTATGTTTATGTTAATTTTGTTAATAAAAGTTGGCCGCTGTGGCCAAAATATCCAAAAGAATAATTAGTCATGTTTTTATTTAAGGTAAGGGTTGGGTCGGTGGGCAGGTTTTGGCGGTTAGGTTACATACATAAGAAAAGACCGTACTCGGCATACGCGGTCATGAAGGAGCTGTGAGAATATAAATACCTGGAGAAGAAAAGCTTTCAATATCCGTGTGAGTCACAAAAAGGCAGTGTCAGGAATGCTGAAGAAGAAGAATGTCACACATGAAGAGCTAGTCAGCCTGTCAAGAGCAGCAGAAAGGTCAGGAAGGATTTCAACGCAGAAATGTCCTTTGGTTGTGAAGAATTAGAAACTCACAGATAATGTCTTTTATTTGGAAAGTAAAAATACACAACAACAACAGCCACACACTACAGACAAAACAATGAGGTGCTGCACGCGGGCGCGGGCTGTCTAGACTCTACAGATTATTTCAGTCCGCGTTTATTCGCGTCATAAACTATTTGTCTGTGAGATAAACGGTGTCACGTAGATTACACTAGAATCTGTGACAAAGGGATATTGTCATTAAAGCCCCCATACACAGAAGACCAGGAGTGCACAACTATTGTCATGCTGAACCAAAACTAAAAATTGAAGGAGTATTACCTTCTGTGACATTTATGCCATATCGAATGTATACCGTATACCATAAAGGTCTCGTAGGATTTTACTGCAAATCCTCTTTTAAATCTTTGTAAAAAAAAGAAACACTGACTGGGTTGCAAAAAAGAGGTGATGCATGCACATGGCTCTACAACAGATCATGGGGGTTTGCTTACTGCCTCAAGTTTCACAACTCCCTACAGTGAAGCGAGCCAGACACGGAAGACCACCTGACTGATTCACATACTACTTTCTGGAGCCAAACTGGGGAAGAGACCCCATTATCCGAATGTACGAGGCACCCAGAGATTTCTACAAAGAGCACCATTAGTACAAGTGCTCCACGGCTGCTGCCCCTACTCCTGTGTGAGGCTGCTCACATCTAGGTAACCTGTTGGTCTAGCTTTTTTCTGTCCATATGGTTGGATGTGTGCAAAAAATGGCATCATAGGCCAAAAGTGCCCCATCCCCCCCCCCGGGCCACAGGTTTTGCAACACTGCATTACCCTAATTTCAGCCAAATGTACCGATATTGATGGGAGCGGCTGATGGTCTATGTGTATGGCTGGGCCACTGACTGATGGTCAGGAGAGATGTCAATTGGGAGATGTCCAATTTTGGGCTGCTGATCACATTTTTGTTTCCGGAGATAAGTCACAGGCTGACATGTCAACCAGCATCTTACTCAGAGAACACAGGAGAGCTCGGTTCCTGAGTATGGGAAATTCGGCTAAGGTTGCGGTCAGCCGAACGATCAGCCGAAGAACTGTTCAGCTGACAGCCATCTAATGTGTATGGACAGCTTTAGACATGTTGGTATAGTCACAGGATATGCCGTAAGAGTTTGATAGATGTGGGTTCCCGGTCGTTGTCCTACTTGTGCTGGGGCTTTTGTGAATAGAGAGATGGTCTTGCATGCGGAGCTCTCTCCATTTACACTATGTACGGACAGTATATATAACAGTAAGGGTATGTTCACACAGGGCGTTTTTGCCATGTTTTTTTTTCTGCAGCAAAACCTGATCATCTTGGCAGGAAAGAAGCTGCGCCAAAAATGCAGGTTTAGGTGCGTTTTTGGTGCATATTTTGCCACGTTTTTGGTGCATTTTTTCATGCATTTTTTTTCTCTTTGTGTATGCCAATAAAGTTGAGTGCACACAGAGAATAAAAACAACTTCCTGTAGATAGAATAGATAGAATGAATAGATAGCTTGATATAATAGATAGATAGAATAGATAGAATGAATAGATCGATTGATAGAATAGATTGATAGAATAGATTAGATACATTACCTGCGGTATCCTCTTCCCCAGCATTTTCCCACGGTGCAGAGGTTACTTCAGGTCAGGTTGTGAGGGTGCGCAGGCTCGGTGACGTCACCGCTCGTTACTGAGCCTGTGCCCGCTCCATCTCCTTCAGTCCCCAGTCGCTTACAGCCAGGAGCGGTCGCATTAGCAGCGGTCGCATTAGCATCACTCCCGGTTGTAAGCTTTATCTCCCCCAGATACGTCGTGAGACACTCGGTATATTGGACTGCGACGGATCAGGGAGTATACTTTTGCTTTTTTATTTTATTTTTCTTACAGAAGATCGAGGGCTTCGCTTGGATTGGTAGAATAATAAAAAGATTGTCAAAACTGTGTGGTGTTTTATTTCATTAAAAGACTTTTTCTGCGTGTGTGTGTGTGTGTGTGTGTGTGTGTTTATTTAACCCTTTAATTACTATAGGATTAGTAATGGATAGCTGTCTTATTGATACCTCTCCATTACTAAGCCGCCTTAATGTCACCTTACAATAGTAAGGTGACATTAACCCCTTATTACCCCACTTGCCACCACTACAGGGCAAGTGGGAAAAGCCGGGCAAAGCACCAGAAGTGGCACATCTAATAGATGTGCCTTTTCTGGGCATCTGCGGGATGCTATTTTTAGGCTGGGGGGAGCCTATATCAATGGCCGCTTACCAGCCTAAGAATACCAGCCCCCAGCTGTGAGCTTTAGCAAGGCTGGTTGTCAAAAATGGAGGAGACCCAACACTTTTTTTTTTATTATTATTTATTTAAATAATTTTTTTTTAAAAAGCGTGAGGACCCCTTTATTCTTGATAACTAGCCTTGCTGAAGCTGACAGCTGGGGGATGCAGCCTCCAGCTGTGAGTTTTGTCTGGCTGGTTATCAAAATTAGGGGGGAACCCACACCGCTTTTTTTTTTATCATTTTTTCTTTATAGCGCAGGAGCGGCAGATGAATACTCCCGTCTGCCGCTCCTGCTGTCACTGTAATTAGCGGCTGTAGGTGTCAGATGATGGGAGGAGTAGTCCCATCAGCTGACACCAGTAATCAGAGGTGAGTTTACACCTCCGATCACAGCTGAGCTCCCGTGTCTTCTGACAGCGGAGAGCCGTGGCTCTCTGACAGGCGGGGAGGATTTCCCCACCGATCAGAAGTGGTGTTTGCCGTGCTATGATGCATATGACAGTGTGTCAAACACTGTATTATCGGACCCCCCATTCTGTACAGGGTCCGCTGCTGGATGACAGGCTGCATGAACGCATCATACAGCCTGCCATCTAAATGTAGCAGAGCCGAGTGTGACGTCACATCCGGCTCTCCTTCACTTTTCTGCATCAAATACGCTGCAAGAAAAGTCATCCTGCGTATTTGCGGAATTTTTTAACCACCCATTCAAGTCAATGGGTGAAAACCACCAAAAAAAATGCTGAAAGAAGTGACATGCCCTATGTAAAAAAAAAAAAAAAAAAAAAAAAGGCTGCAAAGCACAAAATACGGATGACACAAAAAACCATTGTGTGTGCATGAGATTTCTGAAATCTCATAGGCTTTGCTGGTACTGTAAAAGCAGCTGAAAATTAGCATAAATAAATGCAGCAAAAACACCCTGTGTGAACTTACCTTAAGTGTGTTTCCTGGACTTCCATAGCGGTGAATGTAGCGCATCAAGATGGTGCGCCACTTCTCCATTTACAGAGGATGCGGCACCAGGCGGGACAGGGGATCCAGAGACCCCTATTCTGGAAATAGTTTTAGGTCCCAGAGGTGAGATCAACATCTGTCAAACATTTATGGCATATACTGTACATAACCAGATATGCCATAATTGTCTACGATGAAAACATGCTAATAAATGGGTAGTGAAACAACAATGGTCGTTTCAATAAACTTTGCATAAATCAATGCTACAGGCAAAAATAAAAAACTTTATAATACAGTGGGGCAAAAAAAGTATTTAGTTAGTCAGCAATAGTGCAAGTTCCACCACTTAAAAAGATGAGAGGCGTCTGTAATTTACATCATAGGTAGACCTCAACTATGGGAGACAAACTGAGAAAAAAAAATCCAGAAAATCACATTGTCTGTTTTTTTAACATTTTATTTGCATATTATGGTGGAAAATAAGTATTTGGTCAGAAACAAACAATCAAGATTTCTGGCTCTCACAGACCTGTAACTTCTTCTTTAAGAGTCTCCTCTTTCCTCCACTCATTACCTGTAGTAATGGCACCTGTTTAAACTTGTTATCAGTATAAAAAGACACCTGTGCACACCCTCAAACAGTCTGACTCCAAACTCCACTATGGTGAAGACCAAAGAGCTGTCAAAGGACACCAGAAACAAAATTGTAGCCCTGCACCAGGCTGGGAAGACTGAATCTGCAATAGCCAACCAGCTTGGAGTAAAGAAATCAACAGTGGGAGCAATAATTAGAAAATGGAAGACATAAAAGACCACTGATAATCTCCCTCGATCTGGGGCTCCACGCAAAATCCCACCCCGTGGGGTCAGAATGATCACAAGAACGGTGAGCAAAAATCCCAGAACCACGCGGGGGGACCTAGTGAATGAACTGCAGAGAGCTGGGACCAGTGTAACAAGGCCTACCATAAGTAACACACTACGCCACCATGGACTCAGATCCTGCAGTGCCAGACGTGTCCCACTGCTTAAGCCAGTACATGTCCGAGCCCGTCTGAAGTTTGCTAGAGAGCATTTGGATGATCCAGAGGAGTTTTGGGAGAATGTCCTATGGTCTGATGAAACCAAACTGGAACTGTTTGGTAGAAACACAACTTGTGGTGTTTGGAGGAAAAAGAATACTGAGTTGCATCCATCAAACACCATACCTACTGTAAAGCATGGTGGTGGAAACATTATGCTTTGGGGCTGTTTCTCTGCAAAGGGGCCAGGACGACTGATCCGGGTACATGAAAGAATAAATGGGGCCATGTATCGTGAGATTTTGAGTGCAAACCTCCTTCCATCAGCAAGGGCATTGAAGATGAAACGTGGCTGGGTCTTTCAACATGACAATAATCCAAAGCACACCGCCAGGGCAACGAAGGAGTGGCTTCGTAAGAAGCATTTCAAGGTCCTGGAGTGGCCTAGCCAGTCTCCAGATCTCAACCCTATAGAAAACCTTTGGAGGGAGTTGAAAGTCCGTGTTGCCAAGCGAAAAGCCAAAAACATCACTGCTCTAGAGGAGATCTGCATGGAGGAATGGGCCAACATACCAACAACAGTGTGTGGCAACCTTGTGAAGACTTACAGAAAACGTTTGACCTCTGTCATTGCCAACAAAGGATATATTACAAAGTATTGAGATGAAATTTTGTTTCTGACCAAATACTTATTTTCCACCATAATATGCAAATAAAATGTTAAAAAAACAGACAATGTGATTTTCTGGATTTTTTTTTCTCAGTTTGTCTCCCATAGTTGAGGTCTACCTATGATGTAAATTACAGACGCCTCTCATCTTTTTAACTGGTGGAACTTGCACTATTGCTGACTGACTAAATACTTTTTTGCCCCACTGTATATCTTATCAGAGAAATCTGCTGCTTTCTACATTTATTAGCTACTTCTCCTCCCCCTGCCGCCTAAAATATGTCCTGGTCAAAGCAACAGGGACTGCTAGCTCACAGAAGTGTTAAGGTATCAGGTTACAGTTCCTATTAAAGTCCATGGATAGGGAAGATGAGGGTGAAGTAGGGAGAGGCAATGACAGACTCGGGCATCCAGATCTTGCTGCATGGTCTAGGGATTATAACTCGCTTCAGTGCTGGATTCACAGCTACACTGCTAGGTTCTGCTACATAATGTCTTCTATTCTGCTGATGCTGCTTCTGAACATGTGCTACAGAGATAGGAGAGCAGGAATCCCTCATGTCTGTGTGCGCTGTGTATGGGAAACATTATTGCATCTAGTCTCTAAGCTCTAGATCTGAAAAAAAAACGGAATATTAAAGAGAGAGCAAATGGAGGGAAAATGGCTAAAAATGTTGGATAACTAGTCATATAATGGCCAGATATAGTGGTATTCCTCAAGTTTACATACATGATATTTTATTCTGGAAAGTTACTTGAAATTACAGGTATACTTTAAAGAATAGATGATAGACAACTAGGGGTGATCAGCCTCACTTGAAAGAATAGACACCTAGTACACCGCACATAGTACCGGGCAGCCTAGTTCCATGTTTATTTGGCAAAAGTGATGAGCATGAGTTATTAGTGCATAGCTTAGTAAAAAAAAATTCCTCCGTTTCACCCATATTGGACATACATACATTTTATCCAAGCTTGGACCTAACTCTGTTTTGGTTGGTTGAATGTTGCCTTTGAGGGGGTAGGTTCTTTACTGAAACAACAGCACACTTCAATTTTTAGTGCTTTTTAGGGGGCAAACCCTTCTAGAAACCACAGCAAACTTCACATTTTCATACTTACAATCAAGGCTGATTGACTAAGTATTTCAAATTCTATCTAATATTTTGTGGATTTACAAATATAACCCCGCTAAACTGCAAAGTTCCAAATTGGAAGAGATGACTCTGCTGGATCTGTCCCATTCTACACACCAAAGCTGAAAAGTCTATTTAGAAAGATAAAGGTAAATGCTGTATGCTTGAATCATGTGCTATAGACTTGTGCTCTGAAAAATGTATTTGGGTACCTTAAATAAAAAGTATTCAGACCTGGCCATTGACCCTGAGTATCCCTCAAAATCAGTACTAGTAGAGAACTGATGACGATTTTAATAAACCTCCCTTGTCTCGATTGCTGATTCCCAAGGGGGTAATCAGAACTTCACAAGCTTTGCAGAAAAAGCAAGAGCCATTTCTTACGGCAGTGAGAGGAGCCAGCTGTAAACTCTTTGATATTTGTGACAAGTTCCTACATGTTGCCAGTAATTAAATATTGACTACCATAGTGAAGGCGTGAGTAATACATAACTCATGAGTAATCAGGTACTGGACCTCCCGGACACTGTGGGGAACATACAAGTCATGGATTAGAACCAGTGCACAATTACCAGATCATTTTCATGGCTGCGCCGTCCTTATGTTTTCCAGGATTCAGAACATTGGAGCCAAGAGCGGACAATGGGTTAAAGAAAGATCTAAACGTTACTATCCGATCCTCCATCAGTAGTGTGATCAGATCCTCACCACAGAGCTAGAAATTACTCTGAGGACTCCGCCATGGGGGGTTTCAACTAACTAACTACAAAAATGGCACTTCGATTTGCCCCTGATGAATGTATTCACGGGAATGAGGCGCAGTCCAAACACTTTAGACTCCATTTGTTCACCTTTGCGGCACGATCTGACTTTTTTGTTGGACACAAAAGACTCCATTTGCCTCACTGGAGTGAATGGATGAGTAGGGGGCACATCTAAAAGCGTCTCAATATGGAAATATTGTAAATTAAAGAATGCAAAATTACATTTTTTGGCAAGTGATTAACCCCTTCATGACAGTGGGATTTTTCGTTTTTCCGTGTTCGTTTTTCGCTCCCCTCCTTCCCAGAGCCATAACTTTTTTTATTTTTCCGTCAATTTGGCCATGTGAGGGCTTATTTTTTGCGGGACGAGTTGTACTTTTGAACGACATCAATGGTTTTAGCATGTCGTGTACTAGAAAACGGGAAAAAAAATTCCAAGTGCGGTGAAATTGCAAAAAAAAGTGCAATCCCACACTTGTTTTTTGTTTGGCTTTTTTGCTAGGTTCACTAAATGCTAAAACTAACCTGCCATTATGATTCTCCAGGTCATTACGAGTTCATAGACACCAAACATGTCTAGGTTATTTTTTACCTAAGTGGTGAAAAAAAATTCCAAACTTTTCTAAAAAAAAAAAAATAAATAAAATTGCGCCATTTTCCGATACTCGTAGCGTCTCCATTTTTCATGATCTGGGGTCGGTTGAGGGCTTATTTTTTGCGTGCCGAGATGACGTTTTTAATGATAGCATTTTGGTGCAGATACGTTCTTTTGATCGCCCGTTATGAGAGAGAGATATTTCGTGCCAGAATCAAAAACAAAGCTTCTGGGCATGCTCAATGTGTAAAAGCGGATTCGGTCGCCGGAAACGTTCATTCACACATCAGCTCCATGCGTTTATTGCCGGAAACGTCACTTCAGGCTTTTTCGCCGTTGCAGGAGACGTTTTTTGTGTCTGGCAAAAAAGCCTGAAGGGACGGATCCGGCACAAAACGGATGAAACGCATGTCCTTCAGGCACAATCCGGCGCTAATACAACTCTATGGGAAAAAAACGGATCCGGGATAAGAAAAAAAACGGATCCGGATTGTGCCCGAAAGAAAAAAACCTGATGTGTGAAAGCAGCCTAACTTCAAGCACATATGTCCTGATGAGTAACAAAGGTTCGTGTGGTTACAGAGCCATTGTCTCGGTACCAGGAGGAGGACGAGTCCGTGCAGGTCTCTGGAAAGGCTGGCCGGCTGACTCAGCCCTTTCCACTGTATTCACACCACACAGAACAATGCCCGTCCCCCGAACACCCCGTAATCCATTCTAATCACCCGCGATCAGTGCCCTCACGTTTCCTTCTAAGTCATCTTACCAAGAAAAGCCATTGCCGTCTTAGGTCTTGGTGGCGTCCTGTCGATCTCCCTCGGTGGCTTGTTGTGGCCGCTGAACTTGGAGGATATCAGCAGACAGGCAGCCAGCCGGTCACATTTCTCTTTCTCCAGCAATGATTTACTTTTCTCTTTCAGATATTTCAGCTGTTCCATGAACTGTGGCTTTAGTAGGTCTCCATCCAGCTGTGAAAGGATACAGGACACAAAAGAAAAAACAAGTTGGCATGGGACCTTAAAGGGAACCTGTCAGCGGGTTTTTGCCATGTAATCTGAGGGGCTGAGACACTGATTTCAGCGATGTGTCACTTATTAGGCTGTGTGCTCTTGTTTCCATATCACCAGGATATTATCACTGCATGGGCTACAGGTCTTGTGAGCCCTGGTCCGACCACGCCACCTACTCTGATAAGTCGCTGTACAATGTACACAGATATCTGCGGTGTGGGCAGCTGTCTGAGCTCTGCTACATGCTACACCTAAAAACCTTTGATTGTGTCCTAACCGCTGCACCCAATAAACTAAGTGATACATCGCTGGAATCAGGGTCTCTGCCCCTACATTATGCTGCTCTCAGATGAGATAGCAAAAACCTGCTGACAGATTCCCTTTAAAAGATAGTTACACAGCTAATCTGATAGACAGCAAATTATATGTGTTATGTACTCTGGGTAGTTGAGTCAAATATTCAACTTATCACTATAGAGACATATATCTCCCGGACACAAGTATAGATGTGGATCTATGTATCATTGTCTGTAGAATACTTGCACATGATGTCACATTTATTCCAGTATATACATATTAACCTACAGTGGTGACACAATGGCCGTCATATACTCAGCAGCCAGATCCACCTACACTGCACTACCTCTTTACATGCTCAGAGCACTTAATAGAAATATTTATTATACGATAATCATTTTATATATACAGAACCGCACAGCTTGGTAGACTTGTTTATTATCAATTTATACTTGATTTTACTCTGTTTATGCATACATTGTTTGTATTTTTTATGTGAGGTGTGTGTACCTGTCTTCTGCAGTGCCACATATTCCAACCATGCATTCAATAAAGATTTTGTTATTACTTACTTACCGTATGTGTATTTGTGACCAAGCAGTTTGGTTGTGTTTTTGTTTGCTTTTTCCCTTTAAGACAGGGGTGGGGAAACTCAGGCCCCAGGGCCATTTACGGCCCTCAATGACCTTTTATCAGAGCCCCAGTGCAGGAGGGGGGAGAGAGCCCCAGTGCAGGAGGGGGGAGAGAGCCCCAGTGCAGGAGGGGGGAGAGAGCCCCAGTGCAGGAGGGGGGAG
The DNA here is from genome assembly GCF_032444005.1 of Ranitomeya imitator. NCBI lineage: Eukaryota > Metazoa > Chordata > Amphibia > Anura > Dendrobatidae > Ranitomeya > Ranitomeya imitator. The sequence continues at coordinate 761,256,722 of NC_091284.1, forward strand.
AGAGCCCCAGTGCAGGAGGGGGGAGAGAGCCCCAGTGCAGGAGGGGGGAGAGAGCCCCAGTGCAGGAAGGAGAGAGCCCCAGTGCAGGGGGGAGAGAGCCCCAGTGCAGGAAGGAGAGAGCCCCAGTGCAGGAAGGAGAGAGCCCCAGTGCAGGAGGGGGGAGAGAGCCCCAGTGCAGGAAGGAGAGAGCCCCAGTGCAGGAAGGAGAGAGCCCCAGTGCAGGAAGGAGAGAGCCCCAATGCAGGAGGGGGGAGAGAGCCCCAGTGCAGGAAGGAGAGAGCCCCAGTGCAGGAGGGGGGAGAGAGCCCCAGTGCAGGAGGGGGGAGAGAGCCCCAGTGCAGGAAGGAGAGAGCCCCAGTGCAGGAAGGAGAGAGCCCCAGTGCAGGAGGGGGGAGAGAGCCCCAGTGCAGGAGGGGGGAGAGAGCCCCAGTGCAGGAGGGGGGAGAGAGCCCCAGTGCAGGAGGGGGGAGAGAGCCCCAGTGCAGGAGGGGGGAGAGAGCCCCAGTGCAGGAGGGGGGAGAGAGCCCCAGTGCAGGAGGGGGGAGAGAGCCCCAGTGCAGGAAGGAGAGAGCCCCAGTGCAGGGGGGAGAGAGCCCCAGTGCAGGAAGGAGAGAGCCCCAGTGCAGGAAGGAGAGAGCCCCAGTGCAGGAGGGGGGAGAGAGCCCCAGTGCAGGAAGGAGAGAGCCCCAGTGCAGGAAGGAGAGAGCCCCAGTGCAGGAAGGAGAGAGCCCCAGTGCAGGAGGGGGGAGAGAGCCCCAGTGCAGGAGGGGGGAGAGAGCCCCAGTGCAGGAGGGGGGAGAGAGCCCCAGTGCAGGAAGGAGAGAGCCCCAGTGCAGGAGGGGGGAGAGAGCCCCAGTGCAGGAGGGGGGAGAGAGCCCCAGTGCAGGAAGGAGAGAGCCCCAGTGCAGGAAGGAGAGAGCCCCAGTGCAGGAAGGAGAGAGCCCCAGTGCAGGAGGGGGGAGAGAGCCCCAGTGCAGGAGGGGGGAGAGAGCCCCAGTGCAGGAAGGAGAGAGCCCCAGTGCAGGAAGGAGAGAGCCCCAGTGCAGGAAGGAGAGAGCCCCAGTGCAGGAAGGAGAGAGCCCCAGTGCAGGAAGGAGAGAGCCCCAGTGCAGGAAGGAGAGGGCTCCAGCGCAGGAAGGAGAGGGCTCCAGCGCAGGAAGGAGAGGGCTCCAGCGCAGGAAGGAGAGAGCTCCAGTGCAGGAAGGAGAGAGCCCCAGTGCAGGAAGGAGAGAGCCCCAGTGCAGGAAGGAGAGAGCCCCAGTGCAGGAAGGAGAGGGCTCCAGCGCAGGAAGGAGAGGGCTCCAGCGCAGGAAGGAGAGGGCTCCAGCGCAGGAAGGAGAGGGCTCCAGCGCAGGAAGGAGAGGGCTCCAGCGCAGGAAGGAGAGGGCTCCAGCGCAGGAAGGAGAGGGCTCCAGCGCAGGAAGGAGAGGGCTCCAGCGCAGGAAGGAGAGAGCCCCAGTGCAGGAAGGAGAGAGCCCCAGTGCAGGAAGGAGAGAGCCCCAGTGCAGGAAGGAGAGAGCTCCGGTGCAGGAGAGGAAGAGTCCCGGTGCTGGAAGGAGAGAGCTCCGGTGCAGGTGGGGGAGAGCTCCACTGCAGGAAGGCTCATTGCTCCTGGACAGTGGCTCTCACCATCCTGCATCGGGGCTCTCATCTCCTGCACCGGGGCTTTTACCCTCCTGCACAGAAAACTTCCTCTTCTTCGGTGCCTGAGGGGAGAGCGGATCCGCTGTTCCCACCTGAGTGCTGATCATGGTGGCTGAGCCTGGCATCTTCCGCGGGCGCAGCTCCCGGCGTTTCTCCGATGCTGCTAGAAGACCCGTCTGTACCACACTCCGGAGAAGTTTTAGCCCAGACGCTTCTGTTGCTAGGCAACTTGGAGACTTCGTGTGGAGGGGAGTGAAGGCTGTGGTGCTCAGGGTGACGCGCAGGCGCAGTAGCGGCTCCGACGTGTGAGGGAGAGCAGGGCTGCAGTCATGTGCTGTGCCCTTGCTGCAGTCACTCACTGACCTCATGAACAGCAGCAGATATAACGTGCCCGTAATGTCCGCCCTTATCTTAACCCCTTCGGGGCTGGACGATTTTTTTATTTCTCACTTTTACCACCACTTCTTCCAACACCCAGAACTTGTTTTTTTTTTATTTTTTCCATCACAATTGTTTGCTGGATGAATTGTAGTTTTGAATCACAAAATTCGTTAAACCATTTTAATGCACTAAAAAAAGTGGAAAAAAAAAATCCAAATGCAGTGAAATTCTGACAAAAAAGCGCAGTTCCGCCCTAGTTTTCCAGGTTTTGTGTTCACGCAGTTCATTAAAGGCAGTAGAAATGATTTGACGCCATGATTCCCCACATCGCTACAATCCGGCCATACCGAACTGGAAGATTTTGGTGGTGGGGGAAAAAAAAAAAGGATAAAAAAATAAATTTGTGTCACCATTTTCTGAGACCCGTTATTTTTTACGAATTTTTTCAGTTCTATAAATCCATCCGCTTTGCTAGAACTGTAAGACGCTGCGTTTTTGATTGAAGCGAAAATACGCAACGTCCAAAATTCACCAAAAATTCTTCTTGGGTACACTGGGTTTTACACCAATTATGTTTTGTCCAAGCCAACGATCAGGAAGTATCAAAAACGCAGCAGCTTCATTTATAACATTGTAAAAAGAGACAAAAACTACAGTCAAAATAGCGATAAAAGCGCGTAAAAAAAGCGCAACATGCCTAATTTACATAATAGGTGCAGAAATGCTACAGAAAATCTGCAATATCAAAACGTAGTAAATGCTCATCTTTGGAACTCAAAGAAGCACTCTGATTAATATTTTTTTCTTTAACCCCTTAAAGACCAGAGGTATTTCAGTTCCGTTTTGCGTTTCTGTTTTTTGCTCCCCTTCTTCCATACGTTATTTTTATTTTTCCGTCAATATGGCCATGTGAGGGCTTGTTTTTTGCAGGACGAGTTGTACTTTTGAACGACACCATTGCTTTTTCCATGTCGTGTACTGGAAAACGGGAAAAAAAAATTCTAAGTGCGTTGAAATTGCAAAATCAGTGCAAATCCACAAAAGTTTTTTTTTCTTAATTTTACCATGTTCACTAAATGCTAAAACTGATCTGCCATTATGATTCGTCAGATCGTTACGAGTTCTTAGATCCCAAACATGTCTAGGTTCTTTTTAAGTGATGAAAAAAAAATCCAAAGTTTGTAAAAAAAAAAAAAAGTCGCCATTTTCCGATACCCGTAGCGTCTCCATTTTTCATGATCTTGGGTTGGGTGGGGGCTTATTTTTTGTGTGCCGAGCTGCCGTTTTTATTGATTCCATTTTGGGATAGGTACGGTGTTTTGATCGCCCGTTACTGCATTTAATTGCAATGTTGCAGCAACCAAAAAAATGTAATTCTGGCATTTTGATTTTTTTTCTCGCTACGCTGTTTACCGATCAGATTAATTGTTTTCATATATTGATAGATCGGACGATTCTGAAAACGACGATACCAAATATGTGTATTTTTTTATTATTATTGTTTTATTTTGAATGAGGCAATAGGAGGGTGATTTGAACTTTTTACATTGTTTTCATTTTTTAAATATTTTGAAAAACTTTTTTTTTTACTTTTTACTGATTTCAATAGTGTCTATGGGAGACTAGAAGCTGCAATCGGCTGATCGCTTGTGTCACACATAGCAGGTCTGCATTCGTGTTAGGCCAGTCTCACACGTCAGATAATTCCGGTACCGGAAAAATCGGTACCAGAATTATCCGTGTCCGTGTGTCCATGTGCTTACCTTGAACATCAGTGTGGCACACGTGCGGCAGCCGTGTGCCGCCCGTGTGCCGACTGGGTACCACACGGAGTGTGCAGGAGACAGCACTAGAGATAAGCGCTGTCCCCTGCATCTGGTGCTGAAGCCGCCATTCATATCTTCTCTCCAGCAGCGTTCGCTGAAGAGAAGATATGAAAAACCCTTTTTTTTTTTTTTTTTTTAGTGTTTAAAGGGAACCTGTCACCCCGAAAATTGCGGGTGAGGTAAGCCCACCGGCATCAGGGGCTTATTTACAGCATTCTGTAATGCTGTAGATAAGCCCCCGATGTAACCTGAAAGAGGAGAAAAAGACGTTATATTATACTCACCCAGGGGCGGTCCCGCTGCTGGTCAGGTCGGATGGGCGTCTCTGGTCCGCTGCGGCGCCTCCCATCTTCATTACAAGACATCCTCTTCTGATCTTCAGCCACGGCTCCGGCGCAGGCGTACTTTGCTCTGCCCTGTTGAGGGCAGAAGATAGTACTGCAGTGCGCGGGCGCTGGAAAGGTCAGAGGCCCGGCGCCTGCGCACTGCAGTACTTTGTCTGCCCTCAACAGGGCAGACAAAGTACGCCTGCTCCAGAGCCGTGGCTGAAGATCAGAAGAGGACGTCTTGTAATGAAGATGGGAGGCGCCGCAGCGGACCGGAGACGCCCGTTTGACCTGACCAGCAGCGGGACCGCCCCTGGGTGAGTATAATATAACGTCTTTTTCTCCTCTTTCAGGTAACATCGGGAGCTTATCTACAGCATTACAGAATGCTGTAGATAAGCCCCTGATGCCGGTGGGCTTACCTCACCCGTGAATTTCGGGGTGACAGGTTCCCTTTAAAATAAAGATCCCTGTCCCCTCCCCCCTCCCACCCCCTGTGCGCCCGCCCGCTGTTAATAAAATACTCACCCGGCTCCCTTGAAGTATCCTCTCCGCGTCGCACCTTCTCCAGTATGAGCGGCCACGTGGTGCCGCCCATTACAGTCATGAATATGCGGCTCCACCCCTATGGGAGGTGGAGCCACATATTCATGACTATAATTGGCGGCACCACGTGACCGCTCATACAGGAGAAGCTGGCGCTGAGAGGAAGCTGGGAGGGAGCTGGGTGAGTATTTTATTAACAGCGGGCGGGCGCACAGGGGGTGGGAGGGGACAGGGATCTTTATTTTAAACACGAAAAAAAAAAAAAGGGGTTTTCATAGCTCCTCTCCAGCGAACGCTGCTGGAGAGAAGATATGAATGGCGGCTTCAGCACCACGCTGGGGGGACAGCGCTTACAGTAGCGCTGTCTCCTGCATGGCTCATGGACTGCACACGGACAGCGTCCGTGTGCGGTACGTATTATACACTGACCCATTGACTTTAATGGGTCCATGTAATCCGTGCGCTCCCACGAACACTGACATGTCTCCGTGTTTTGCACACGGACACACGGTCCGTGAAAACACGCTGACATGTGCAGAGACACATTGATTTCAATGTATCTAGGTGAGTCAGTGTCTCCGGTACGTGAGGAAACTGACACCTCACGTACCGGAGCCACTGACGTATGAAACCGGCCTTATGTGTAACAAAAATGCTCATCTGTTATGCCCGGTGAATACCGGGCAGCGTCATGCCAACCCATCGGTGCCCCGCAATCATGTGACGGGGGTGCCGATGGGCGAAGCTAAGGTGCTCATCCAGTTTGCGCGAAGCTGACAGCCGGGGGTTGCAGCCCACAGCTGTGAGTTTTGTCTGGTTGGTTCAATAATAGGGGGAACCCACGTCAGGTTTTTCATTCATTTATTTCCGAACGATCGCAGCCGGCGGCTGTAGAATGCCCCCATCCTCTGCACCTACTATCACTGTTATTAGCGGCAGCAGGTGACAGATGATGGGGATAACAGTCCCAAAAGCCCCCACCTGCTGTCGTTCGGACTTTAATATAACGCCCATCATTCTCCTCTGCAGAGCATGACAGCCAGCTTCAGCACCAGCCACCCGGGAACAGGGAAAAGGCCTTAGAGGAAGAAGCAGTGCAGTGACCCTCATAGGACCGGGATCATTATGCCTGTTAAAGCTATACAAATATAGAACAAGACACTGTCGTAATAGAGGGAATTTGTGGATTTATTGCATGTCTGTATTGTATATTTCACACTGTAATTACTCTGCTTTGCATTATTCACTGTTATTATAGTTACCATAATTTCCGGCTACCCTGGAGAAATAAACCATTTTATTGGCTACTTCCGCCTTGTCCCTTTCTGAGCATTGCTCCGGGCACCTGCTTACACTAGTAGTGGACAACCCCTTTATTTAAGGGATTATCGAAGCTTATTGTAGCCAATAAGTGCGGCGGAAGATTGGAAGCTACAGTCACAGTGTCACCTGGGAATTGTGTCCTTTTCACAAATGGCTTTGTTCTCTGAAATCAAAGTTTGTTTGCAAAGTTGCTATGATGATGGAATTATAGTAATAATGATGATGACCTGAGAGAAGGAATTTCTCCCATGTTCAGTATAGACAGCCACACCCAGTGCATGACTAGCTTCACATTGCAGAGCCGTGTACTGGAATGTGTAGTGTAAACCAATAGGTCTAAGCCATAAGACAGCTCGTTTTTCTTGCTCTGATGAAAATACGTGCAAGCTAACCATCCACCAATAATCCCTAATAAAGTGGTCATGGAAAAGGAGAGGTAGTTCTATTAAGGATCAGTGTGTGTAATGGCACTACAGGGGCCGTGATGACATCATTGGCACAGTCAGTGAGATTCGTGTAGGCGATGATGTCACAATTGTAGGCTATATAGCCAGATCATTTGAATGCCGGGACAAACAGCTGCCGGATGACAGCAATGGTTGCACCCAGGAGAAGAGGGTGGAGGGGTGTCCTATGCAAAAAAAAAAATCCTCGTGAAAACTCTATGAAAAAAACTTTAAGCTCAAATTATTTTTTTTCAAGCATTTAAAAATGCTGAAAATTGTGGGAGTGAGAAAGCTGAGAAAGGGCATAGGCAATAGGACAAGTGAGGTAATGTGTACTCTGTTCTCTATAATTCTGCCACAAAGTTTAAGCAACATTCCATGTAGTCTATAGGAAATATTGTTTTCATGGGACTTATACCCATCTCCAGTACGAGGCGTGCCCCAACCTTCATTGTGCTTCATACAGGCAGAGAATTATTGTAAAGATGACATGGAAATAGCAGCTATTACTTATTCTTACATGGTCTATCTGATTGCAACAGGGAACAGCCATCCCACCAGGAGGGGCAGTGGTTGGGGTATTCTGAAGATTGGTGTGGGCTCCACATGCTTTAGTGTCTGGAGAGGAGTAAAGGGTTTCCAAGAACTTGGAAATTAATCAATGCTGTACTGATATTTGTAGGCAGACTCAGAATACTGCTCATTAAAGTGAACCTGTCATGTTCCAAAACGCTAACTGCCCATATGGTGTTCTTATGCAGGTGAATAGCTTTCTAAAGCTGTGCGGCTGCAGCACTGAGAGCCCCGCTGCCTGGAGGAAACAAACGTTATCTGTTTCAAAACCAGGCACTGCTCACCACCTCCCCAATACAATCCCAACAGTGAAACATGGTGGTGGCAGCATCATGTTATGGGGGTGTTTTTCAGCTGCAGGGAGAGGGCGACTGGTTGTCATTGAAGGAAACATGAATGCGGCCAAGTACAGAGACATCCTGGATGAATATCTCTTCCAAAGTGCTCTGGACCTCAGACTTGGCCGAAGATTCACTGAATACTTATGACCATGTGATATTTCAGTTTTTCTTTTTTCAGAAATTTGCAACAGTTACTACATATCTGTGTTTTTTTTCAGTCAAGATGGGGTGCAGAGTGTACATTAATGAGAAAAAAAAATGAACTTTTTTGAATTTACCAAATGGCTGCAATGAAACAAAGAGTGAAAAATGTAAAGGGGTCTGACTACTTTTCGTACCCACTGTAAACCCACGTCTCCAACTTCTAAGCTGCAGAAGGAGTCCGGCTTCCTGGATCGCGCCAGTTGGTCAGCTGTTCGGCTCCGCAGCTGCATGTGTCGAGGCTGTGTGACAGTCACAACACATGCATGGAGAGCCTATTTGTTGGATGGCAGTCAGATGCCGTCTGTATTATTTGAGTGCTGTCCATTTTTACTGTTTTAGCCTGGATTCATATGCCTTGCCTTGACAAACTGGTGGCAACGGTGAACTGTGTTCTCCCTGACAAATTGGTGACAGCAGTGAGATCTCTGCCACTCCCCCTGCTGTTATATTTGACAGTCTGCGAAATGGATGTATAGATTTGGCCTGATCGGTAAGAGAAGCATAGAAATCTATTTTTTTTTGTATACAAGAATAGATGCCGCCACTCTTTATACACTGAGCAGTGACTGAACCCGTGCCGGTGTCACCCTTAAGACTGGAAGCCAAATGCTGCCATGGAGTATAAAGTTAATTTCCTCTCAGCAGCAGGTTAATAGTGTTATTTTACATATTTTCCATTTAATTACTGTGGTTCTGAAGGCCAAAGGAGATCCACATGGTACTTGATGTGAGTCTTTATGTATTTCCTAACATAGGATGAATTGGTCCTATTTAGGCTGCCGGTATATAAAGTGGGCGCAGGGGATACACAGCTGGCATCTGCCACTTGTAACAGTTATCGGAGCTGATCTCCGATCTATGGGAGTAAGTAACCTATTAACCCCTTTCTGCCATCCGACGTACTATCCCGTCCAAGTGGCCTGGGACTGTCTGACCATGGACGGGATAGTACGTCATGGGCGATCAGCCGCGCTCACGGCACCCTGCACTAAGTGCCAGGAGCAGTCACGGGCCGCTCCTGGCACTTTAACCCCCGAAACATTGTGATCAAACACGATTGCAGCATTCCGGAGCCAGCAGAGGAGTTGACAGCCCCTCTGCCTTTGGATTGAAGACCCCGCGGCATGCTGCTTGGTCTCGATCGCTGCCATGGAGACCCTATGATGTCATGACTACATCCGGGTCTCCAGACCTGAGAGACTTCCTGTCAGGCGCAGTGATGACCAGGACATCTCTCAGGTCAGTGTAATAGAAGCTGCAGCGTTGACAGCTTCTAGAGCATGCACATCTGCATGCTATAGAAGCGATCAGCCTGCACAAAATGAGGGTCCCAAAGTGGGACAAAGTGTAACAGTTATAATGAAATTAAAACACATTTTTTAAATAATTGTAAAAATATTTTTTAAAAAAAAATCAATATTTATTTAATCACAAATAAATATTTGAATGAAAAAAGAAATCTAAACAATGAAAGTAGACATATTTGGTATCGCCGCATCCGTAATGACCCGACCTATAAAACTGTCCCACTAGTTAACCCCTTTTGCGAACCCCATATAAAAAAAAAACAGCAAGGCAAAAAACAATGCTTTATCATCATACCGCCGAACAAAAAGTGGAATAACACGCGATCAAAAAGACGGTATAAATAACCATGGTACCGCTGAAAACATCATCTTGTCCCGCAAAACACGAGCTGCCATAACGCATCATCAGCAGAAAAAATAAAAAAGTTATAGCTTTCAGAATAAAGCGATGCAAAAACAATTATTTTTTCTATAAAATTGTTTTTATTATATAAAAGCGCCAAAACATAAAAAATATAAATGAGGTATCAATGTAATCATACTGACCCGAAGAATAGAACTGCCTTATCAATTTTACCACACGCGGAACGGTGTAAACACCCCCCCCCCAAAAGAAATTCATGAATTGCTGGTTTTTGCTCATTCTGTCTCCCAAAAATAGTAATAAAAAGCGATCAAAAAATGTCATGTTCCTGAAAATGGTACCAATAAAAACGTCAACTCGTGCCGCAAAAAAATAGACCTTACATGACTCTGTGGGCTAAAATATGGAAAAATTACAGCTCTCAAAATGTGGTGATGCAAAAACTATTTTTTGCAATAAAAAAGCATCTTTTAGTGTGTGACAGCAGCCAAACATAAAGACCCGATATAAATAGTAATTCAAACCCCCCTTTATCAACCCCTCAGTTAGGGAAAAATAATAAAATAAAAAATGTATTTATTTACATTTTCCCATTAAGGTTAGCATTAGGGCTAAAGTTAGGGTTAGGGTTGGAGCTAAAGTTAAGGTTAGGGTTGGGGCTAAAGTTAGGGTTAGGTTGGGGTTAGGGTTGAGGCTAGAGTTGGGGTTTGGATTATGGTTAAGGTTGGTTTTAGGGTTAGGGTTGGGATTAGGGTTAGGGGTGTGTTGGGGTTAGGGTTGGCGTTAGAATTGAGGGTTTCCACTGTTTATGCACATCAGTGGCTCTCCAAGTGCGACATGGCATCCAATTTCAATTCCAGCCAATTCTGCGTTGAAAAAGTAAAACGGCGCTCCTTCCCTTTCCGAGCTCTGCCATGCGCCCAAACAGTGGTTTACCCCCACATATTAGGTATCAGCGTACTCAGGACAAATTGCACAACAACTTTTGGGGTCCACTTTCTCCTATTACCCTTGGGAAAATAAAAAATTAGGGGCAAAAAGATCATTTTTGTGGAAAAAATATGACTTTATTTTCATGGCTCTGCGTTATAAACTTCTGTGAACCACTTGGGGTTTCAAAGTGCTCACCACACATCTAGATAAGTTCCTTAGGGGGTCTAGATACCAAAATGGTGTCATTCTCATACTCAGGACAAATTGTACAACTTTTGGGGTCCAATTTCTCCTGTTACCCTTGGTAAAATAAAACAAATTGGATCTGAAGTAAATTTTTTGTGAAAAAAAGTTAAATGTTCTTTTTTTTTTAAAACATTCAAAAAATTCCTGTGAAGCACCTGAAGGGTTAATAAACTTCTTGAATGTGATTTTGAGCACCTTGAGGGGTGAAGCTTTTAGAATGTCACTTTTGAGCATTTTCTATCATATAGACCTCTCAAAGTGACTTCAAATGTGATGTGGTCCCTAAAAAAAATGGTGTTGTAAAAATGAGAAATCACTGGTCAACTTTTAACCCTTCCAAAATTGAGCTAATGTAAAGTAGACATGTGGGAAATGATACTTATTTAGTAGTATGTGTGCCATATCTCTGTGATTTAAGGGCATGAAAATTCAAAGTTAGAAAATTGTGACATTTTCGCCAAATTTCGTTTTTTTTTCACAAATAAACGCAAGTCATATGAACATATGAAATCAATTTTACCACTATCATGAAGTACAATATGTCACGAGAAAACAATGTCAGAATCACTGGGATCCGTTGAAGCGTTCCAGAGTTATAACCTCATAAAGGGACAGTGGTCAGAATTGTAAATATTGGCCCGGTCATTAACATGCAAACCACCCTTGGGGGTAAAGGGGTTAAATGCTGCTGTCAATCTGTGACAGAGGAATTTTATCGCACAAAATTACTGGCGTGCTATTTTTTGTGCATATCCTCCTGCCCGACATAATTGTGAGATGTCAAAGGACATGAGTTAGCTTCAAAAGAGCCTATCATGTTTCCTTATACACTGAAATAATGTGGTATTGCAGTGTATCAGTGTATCGAACTATCGATCAAATGACTGCAGGTTCAAATCCCTTAAAAAATAAAGTGAAAAAAAAAAATTATTAACCCCTTCTCTCCTTTAAAGAAGACTTTTCACCAAATTTTAAATGTTGGATTGGGCACACAATGTAATAGTGGAATAACACTTTTTTTTTTACCTCTCCATTATGTAGATATTATCAATCAAAGTGCTTGGCATCTAATGAGTTAACCTTAGTTAAGTCCAAGCGGGTGTTACTTTTCCCTTGGGATATACTACTACTTCTCCCTGTATGAGTTGCTATATGATAACACCTATCTGATAATATATCATGCGTATAGGTCAACATGAAAAATGGTCCTCTTTAACCCCTTACTGCCATTGGACAGGATAGTACGTCCAATGGCAGAACCCCTGCTTTGATGTGGACTCCGGCGGTGAACCAGCATCAAGGCCGGGATATGTCAGCTGTTTTGAACAGCTGACAGGTACCCGCAATACCGCAATAAGCGCGGGTGGACTCTGACAGCGGCATTTAACGCGCGTCTCCAGCCATCGGGCCGGAAATACGGCCACTGGTGACCCCCGTCATGTGATCAGGGGTCATCGGCACATCAGCATGACAACCAGAGGTCTCCCTCTATGGTTGTTGATGCCGGATTGCTATGAGCGCCACCCTGTGGTCGGCGCTCATAGCAATGCAGTAATTCTGCTACATAGAGGCGATCTGAGCATTGCCTCTATGTAGCAGAGCTAATCAAGTTGTGGCAGCTTTTAGTCTCCTATGGAGGCTATTGAAGCATGCCAAAACTTAAAGAAACATAATTTTAAAAATATAAAAAAATAAAAAAATTTAAACGTTTAAATCACCTCCCATTCGCCCCATTCAAAATTAAAAAAATTAAAAAAATCAAACCTACACATATTTGGTATCGCCGAGTTCAGAATCGCCCGATCTATCAATAAAAAAAAAGGATTAACCTGATCGGTAAACGGTGTAGAAAGAAAAAAAATCATAACACCAGAATTACGTTTTTTTGGTTGCCGCGACTTTACGTTAAAATGCAGTAACAGGCAATGAAAAGAACGTATCTGCACAAAAGCGGTATCATTAAAAACATCAGCCCGGCTCGCAAAAAATAAGCCCTCACCCAACCTGAGATCGCGAAAAATGTAGACGTTACATTTATCGGAAAATGGCGCTATTTATTTATTTTTAGCAAACTTTGGAATTTTTTTTCAACACTTAAATAAAACAAGACCCTAGACATGTTTGGTGTCTATGAACTCAAAATGACCTGGAAAATCATACTGGCAGGTCAGTTTTAGCATTTAGTGAAGCTAGTAAAAACACCAAGCAAAAAACAAGTGTGGGATTGCACTTTTTTTTTGCAATTTCACCGCACTTGGAACTTTTTTCCCGTTTTCGAGTACATGACATGGTAAAACCAATGATGTTGTTCAAAAGTACAACTCGTCCTGCAAAAAATAAGCCCTCACATGGCCATATTGATGGAAAAATAAAAAAAGTTATTGTTCTGGAAGAAGGGGAGCAAAACACGAAAAAGCAAAACCGTAAAAAGCTCCAGTCATGAAGGGGGTAAAAAGAAATTTTTTTTGCCACTGCACTTCACCAAAATATGAAACAAAAGTAATAAAAATGTTGCTTGCACCATAAAATGGTCTGAATAAAAATGTCAGTTTGCTAAACCAAAAACAAGCCGTCGCATATCTTTACAGTGGAACAGATTTTTAAATGTTTAAAAAACTCAGAAAATGGCCCAAAAAACATTATTTACAAATGTTAGAATTTTTTTCTTCACATTATTTAAAAACAAAAAAAAAGTTTATAAGTTTGGTGATTTTAAAATGAAAATAATAATACCGGTAATAATAGTAATATTGTTAAAGTATGGTGTGTTTCATATATAAATGTTGTCAGTTCTTCTGTGTACATATACATTAAGTAGGGTGCATGACCATATGAATAGTTGTCTTCACAGCTTGGAGTATGGGGTTAATGTTTTATGGTCTCTGTGTAGTAAGAAATTCCAGACAGTGGGTGCAGTTGTAAGAATTCTTGCAGCATGAGGATATGGGTCAGCTCAGTGGGTAAGAAGTAAAATGCAGAAGGTAACACAGTAATGACTAGAACAAGTGTTAAACGGAGAAAGGATTGGTAAAACTAAAATAAAATGGTCCTTAAAAAATGTAAAAGTCAGGCTATGGTTACACTGTAAGGGTATGTTTCCACGGTCAGGATTGCATCACGATTTGCTCTGGATGTGACACAGGTAAAATCTGCACCAAATCTAATGATTGTCTATGGTAAATTTAAATTTACGGCGCGGCGACGGTGCGTAAACAGACATGCTGCGTTCTGAAAAGACGCAGCCGCGTGTCCGTTTCCGCGGGTCTGCCGCATGCGTCTTTTAATGCATAGTGGAGACAGGATTTCATGAAATCCCCTCCACTATGCTGTAACATCTGGACGCTGAGTCTTTGACGCTGCAGCTCTACGCAGCGTCAAACACGCAGCGTTTCCTGACCGTGGAAACACACCCTTAGACATTTTTTTTCTTGGGTTTGATAAAGTCAGGAAAATAAATAGCACACCCTGCAGCAGAAATCCCTTTAAACTTTATCACAACTTGCACAGTGTTTTGCAAACTTTTGGTCTAGTGCTCTTCATTGGTTACTAATATTAATAATGATTATATGTGTGGATATATTTAAGATATCTAAAGAGTACATGATGTCCATCCAGGTGAAAGTAAAAGTATGGGATTATCTATGAAACTAATTACACAAATAAATACTTTAAAGGGTTCTCCTAATCTTCTTTCCCCTGGAGTGACTGCTCCCCATGAGTGTCATCACGACCATGCTGCTTGCCTGAGCCGTGCGCACCCAATGCGTCTACACGTCCAAAAGCACAGCACGACTGACACTGGCCAGGATTTGGAGGTAACAGAGTGCTCAGTTATTCCCGCCCAGCCTGAGTGCAGAGCTTACAAGCTCAGCAGGAACGAGCTTGTATGCACTGCCATGAGCGCCACAGTTATTGTTTGGCAATGAGCCGTAAACAATTAAAAAAAAAAAATTTGGAATATCGGGAGAACAGCATCAAATCTTTATGAAAAGTAGATTGAAAAGTTTGTTTTTACAAGCACTGTCCACATACCCATTTCTATCCTGACGGGAATAACCCTTTAAGGAGCTGTAGTGATTAAAAACATCAAATAACAATTTCAGTACACAAAGGGATTTTCATAAAACTGAATTTTAATACAAAATCTACATCTGTACATATAAAATAAAACAAAATAACATACCACCTTTACTAGATTAAGTCTAAAGATAAATGTCTGTAGTTCTGAGTTCATCCTGCTTTTAGGTCCACTAATCCCAAGCTATAAAATATTATATAGTAAAGCTATATGTACAAAAAGTCACTAATGGCATTTATAAACAATACATGTTTTAAGACTAAAGTCTTTGAGAACAGGGCTCCATAGTAAAATATGAAGAGGGCTGTGATGAAGGCCCAAAGTCAGCAGCATGTGAATATATATATATATATATATATATATATATACATACAGTATATATAATAACATATTCCAGCATTTATTTTAGTCTGATAGCATTATACATAATGCCAAAGAATGAGGTGCAGTCCCAAGACTTTTCCAAAATGACGATGAAGAATCTTGAAGCAAAAATGGATCATAGCTTCCCCTTCCCCGTCCCACCTACCACGCCCCATTGACATATTGAAATGTAGTTTGGGAGAAAAAAAAGATATTTAAAACAAATAAAAGCTTTTAGTAATGACATCAAAGGACACTAAATTCAGCAACCCTCAGCCTAAATACTTGTCCAAAGTGATAGGATATATCTACAATGCTTGATCTTACCAATAATACAGTAGATTAAGAAAAATATTCAGAACATCTAGTAATACGTAGAAGGTAATACAGGAAAGGGAAATTATCCAACGTAATAAAAATGTCAGAACTATACAATGCACCCACCTTCCGAAAAATAGAAAGTCCTTAACATAGTAAATGTAGAATATATGATCAGTGCATATTTACTAAAAAAAAGTTTTTAAAAATATTTTTATCAATAAATTCTGGAGATTTCAGTGACAGTCCACTATCATCAATGCAAAATACATTTTGTGATATTTTACTTCCCCACTGGGAGCGCTGTAGGGAAATGAAACACTTGCTATCAGGTTTCAGGTTCACCTTTCAGTTACAGCTCAGTGCTGGGGGTCTCAGCAGTCAGAGCCCTCAGTAATTAGCTTTCATTGAGGGACCCTTCCAGTAAGGAGAGTTAATATGAAGTAAAAAACCTTAATAAGTGTTTTAAGTAAAAGAAAACAAACATGGTTTATCTGGTTTTGAAAATCAAACAGCACAACAAAGTCTATCGAGGGGGGGGGTAAATGTTCACTTCAATAACTGGCACAGTTCTAAGATTCCGATGGTTCCTTTAGTCCGCGGAGGTCAGTGATGGTTTTGCATTGTAAAACGCTTGATAGTCTCAAATACGTTTGTCTTCCTCTACTTTGCCTATAATATAATCTTAATTCAAGAAAATCCATAACAACACAGCCCATGATTTTTTCCGTTAAGTAATGAAAAGCTTTAACCTCAGTATTAGCCATATTGTCCTCTATCTGTGCATTTACGTCTGTGTTTATCCAACTTGTTCTTTTATTCCGTTGTGCAAATTTTCCTTTGTTTAATCTTCACGAACTCAGCGGCAGAACTGGGGCAATATCATTGACCTCTTCTTGCGGAAAAGGATCTTCCGTGATCATATCTGAAAAAAATAGAATAAAAGTATTTTTAGCACTTAGACTAACTATCTAAAAAACAATAATGCTTTAGAAAGGCTCACCACTGTTTTTTAGGAGCTGAAATGTCCCATTTGAGATGGGTCAATAAAAGTACCTTCACTTTTTTAATTCTTTATGTGGAGTGCTACCTGCCTATCCATCCACCTGCATATCCATCCATCTGCCTATCCATCCACCTGCCTATCCATCCACCTGCCTATCCATCCATCTTCCTATCTAACCATCTGCCTACCAATCCACCTGCATATCCATCCACCTGCCTATCCATCCACCTGCCTATCCATCCATCTGCCTATCCATCCATCTGCCTATCCATCCATCTGCCTATCCATCCACCTGCCTATCCATCCATCTGCCTATCCATCCACCTGCCTATGAATCTGCCTGCCTATCCATCCACTTGCCTATCCATCCACCTGCCTATGAATCCGCCTGCCTATCCATCACCTGCCTATGAATCCGTCTGCCTATCCATCCACTTGCCTATCCATCCACCTGCCTATGAATCCGTCTTCCTATCCATCCACTTGCCTATCAATACACCTATAAACCTGCCTATCCTTCCACCTGCCTATCCATCCACCTGCCTATCAATCCACCTGCCTATCCATCCATCTACCTATCCATCCACTTGCCTATCCATCCAATTGCCTATCCATCCATTTGCCTATCAATCCATCTGCCTATCCATCCACCTGCCTATACATCCATCTGCCTATCAATCCATCTGCCTATCAATCCACCTGCCTATCCATCCAATTGCCTATTCAATCACCTGCCTATCCATCCACCTGCCTATCAATCTACCTGCCTATCAATCCACCTGCCTATCCATCCAATTGCCTATCCATCCATCTGCGTATCCATCCACCTGCCTATCCTTCCATCTGCCTATCCATCCACTTGCCTATCCATCCACCTGCCTATCCATCCATCTGCCTATCCAGCCACATGCCTATCCATCCACCTGCCTATTCATCCACATGCCTATCCATCCACCTGCCTATTCATCCACCTGCCTATCCATCCATCTGCCTATCCATCCACATGCCTATCCATCCACCTGCCTATCCAGCCACCTTTGAAGCAAGTACACAGGGTCCAACCCGCAGCATTTACTTATCATGTGCACATACCCTAAATCATATCAAGATCTATTAAAGAAATACGGTAACAATAATAAAAAAACACAACAATAGTTAAACCTGTATTTGTAACAACATATAAAGAATTTAATCAAATTAACAAATATCTCCCCATGCTGTATAGTGACCACCAACTTAATGAAAGTATTATTTATTCTCTGTTGAAAAATCTTCCACTCTTTCTCAACTCCTTTCCCCTAGTCTGACTATTCGAGAAACGCAGGGCAGAAAAACCTGGCTCACACCTACAGGTCTTCACAAATGCGGCATGGATAAATGCATCCCTTGCAAATATGCAAAGCAAACTAAAGAAGTAAATTTAATTACGGTACATTGGATAAGATACATCAATCACATTAGACAGTTTATAAACTGTGGTAACAGATTCATAGTATATTGTGTCCAATCTATAGATTGCAATGTTAGATATGTGGACTGCACTACCTGTAAGCTGAGACAAAGAATTAATGAGCATATTCCTGACTCCACAAACCCTGGGGCAATTAACCTTTCCAACCCTTCCAATGTCTCCAAACACTTTTTGTAGGAACACAATGGTAACTAAAAAGACTTTCAATTTTTTGGTTTGGAAAGAGTTAAACTTTCTACCAGAGGAGGAGATCGCAAAAGAGCCTTGCTGAATCCTGAAGAAGCTTTTTTGATTCTAATGCTGAACACTTCTTACACCCCCCCCCCCAATGGTTTAAACATAAACAAACAGACTTGATTCTACATTATTAGTAAGGGTATAATATAACCATGGTTTATATTCTCTTTTCTGTTTTTATTAGGTATATGGTTTTATTATAATATACAGTTGTGTTCAAAAGTTTACTTATCTCGGCAGAATTTGTGCTTTCTTGGCCTTTTCCCAGAGAATATGAATGATAACACCAAAGCTTTTTTTCCACTCATGGTTAGTAGTTGGGTGAAGCCATTTATTGTCAAACTACTGTGTTTTCTCTTTTTAAATTAACAGTAGTTTGATTTAACTCCGCCAACATACATTCAGCCAACAGCTCTGTCTCCCGACTCTCCAAATACCTGAATTTGAAATTGGTAGCAACTTATCTCCCCTGAGGACAAAAGTGTCGACCATTAAAATTCTAAATTCTCATGCTTTTCTATCTCGACATCAGAGGAGAGTCAGGAGGCCCCCATACAGATCAGTCGTCAGGTTCTGATGGTTTTCATCGAAAGTGTATGGGGACGTTAACAAAAAGATGGTTAAATATGTGATTTTTTTTTAACAAAGCTCCTAAATGGTAGTTATAGTATTCTCCTTATATCAAAGGTTGGCACAGAGATGGCTAAAGCTGCTCTACGTTGTAAAGGTCCCAACAAACATCTCCCAAATCTCAACTTCCTGGACCTGAATATTACGATCACCTGTAGTTTGAGAGTAAAATTTGACAGTCTGAAATTAATATTTATTCTTACCCATAGAGTATATACTGGGTCTTCGGTCATGGTCCAAACTGCTACCCATTCGGATTAATGGGTTGGTCATTTTGAACAGGAAAATTTTAACTCTTTCTTTCCTGCTATTGTTCGTACAGTGCAAGTTCAGAATCTTCCCATGCAAGTCACAATTTTTTTTGCTGAAACCAAACAAGTAGAAGAAATCCACAAAGACATCGAGCTTGAAAGTGAAAGAAAAATTCAGGTTGTCCTCTATCAGTTCGAAGTTTTGTCTCTGGAAGTATTCTCTCACATCCTTGTGAAAGGTAAACTAGTGAGAAGAAGAAGCATTATTAACAGACAAAATTCTATATGTAGTCATCAACAAAACCACTTCCTTCATTTATCTATTGGGGCTTGTTCAGACAAGAATATTATAGGTACGTCTGCTGTCCGTGTGAGCATGCGCACCCAATACACACAATGTGCCAGTGCACATGACCGATCACATGCAGAGGAGCACACGGAGCCAGTCACATCTGTAATTTGCCAACCTCCAGAATTTGGACTGAACGCTAAGGGCCTCAACATGCAATGTTTTCTCAAGGTTGTGTCCCTCAGAAGAAAGCTAATAACAAAGGTTGCTTCCATGGCAATTTTCTTGCATTTTTATTTTTTATTTTTTAACATTTAGCACTTGCCTTTTTTCAGCTGATTTGTTTTTAAGTCATAAAGAATAATCTATGCTAAGAAAATAGAAAAAACACCATACCCAGGAAATGCAAACAAAAAAGCACCACAAATCAAAATGCCTCTATGTAGTGTTTCCTATATATTTTACTATTTTATGTGTGTCTGAATTCTGGATCTTTTACCTAATGAAAAAAAAAAACTCCAAAAAGTAAGCAAAACACAATTAGCCAATTCATTATTGGATTTGTGCCTTTTTGTCTAGTTTTTGGTGGTTTTTGTCTATTTTTCATTTGTTACCTTATTCTGGTTTTAATTTGCACCCTTTTAAAGTTTATTTTGTAAATGCTCGCCTGATTTTCTTCAAGATTGTTGGAGGGATTTAGGCTTTTCATCAATTGCAACTTTTTAAAAAGTTACTACATTTATGTACAAATGTACTCCTGTTTCCCTCTGAATTGATTTTACGTACACCAGTTTAGTTCAAATTTTGCAACGTTTTAGTTGAACATTGAAATCTTGAGATAAAAGTTGCAAGACAGGTTAAAGATAAAATCAGTCATGAACAGCATGTGCTATTTTGAAGAATTTATCACAAAAAAAACAACGAATTACACATGACAAAAAAAGCAAAATGATGTAAAACCAAACAAACAAAAAAAACACAAATTATTAATCAGGCTCAATGTGGTATATTTAATAAGCTATGGTGCAGTAAACATTGGAATAAATTAAGTTTCTTACCTGTAATTGATAATTTTCTCCCATAACAGAGGATATAACATTGTTCAAACCATCCTCCACCCTGGCTTTGATCTGTGGATGTCGTGTATTTACAATGATGGCAAATGTTTTTGCTGAAAAAAAAATTTTTTTTTTAGACATATCTAAAAATGTCTGAAATCTAAAAATAAAATCAATATGGAGCTACATAAAAGGATTTGTGTCATGCGAACATTACCCTGTCCTGAGGGTATTCTGTCAGGACTCATGGATGTCGAAAAGGGGGTCTGCCATTTAGCCCTGGTGGAATGAGCTGGTTCACATGTTAAGTTTTCGGCTAATTATTTGAATGGCCACCATTTTATTATTACATTTTCGAGTCTGGCTAGAGGTGATTACCATGGTTTACGTAAGTCAGACCTTTGGTGAAGTCTAACCTGGGGTGAAGTTAGACTTCATTATATATAGGATCTTTTCATGAGATACAACCTTTAAATCTTCAGAGTAAAGGTTAGCTGTGTTGGACTTCTTGATAGGTTATAATCTTTGAAGTCAACCACTTGCTGGGCCTGAAGACAATGGACTAAAATACATAAGGCTGCCCTTCTAGTGGTCACTACGCAACAAAAACAGGTCTCAGAATGACAGAGGATGGGAGGAAGACATTTCCAAACTTACATTTTAGCCCTGTTATACCCTGTCCCAGAGATTACAATTTTACACATTCTTCCCACTACAACACTAGTAAGATCACTGGGTTCCTGATTCACTAAGGTGTTTTGGTCAGAATTCTGGTATAAAACACCCTATCAAGTTGCACACATTTTGAACAAGAAGATGTGCAAAAAAAATATGACTTTTGGCGTTTCCACGCCGGCATCAGCAAAATTCCCTAAAATGGACAGAGCTGGGGTACGATGGGTGTGGCTAAGCCTGTCTGTCTAAATTATGAAAGGTTATGCCACCAAAGCACCTTTCACCAGAAATGTACTCTAGTCCCTAACTGCACTACATTTCTGCCGGAGGCACTCGGCACTTGTCAGAGCACCTAATCATTAAAGGGACTCTGTCACCTGAATTTGGCGGGACTGGTTTTGGGTCATATGGGCGGAGTTTTCGGGTGTTTAATTCACCCTTTCCTTACTTGCTGGCTGCATGCTGGCTGCAATATTGGATTGAAGTTCATTCTCTGTCCTCCATAGTACACACATGCACAAAGCAATCTTGCCTTGTGCAGGCATGTACTATGGAGGACAGAGAATGATCTTCAATCCAATATTGCAGCCAGCATGCAGCCAGCGGGTAAGGAAAGGGTGAATCAAACACCCGAAAACTCCGCCCATATGACCCAAAACCAGTCCCGCCAAATTCAGGTGACAGGTTCCCTTTAAGTGAGGAATGCTTCTTAACAAATTGGGCGCATCTTACTCCTGCATGCCCCTTCATTAAGCTGTACAAAGCCGGTCTTAATGAATCAAGCCCTAGGTTCTCCTAAACGTGTTGCATTAAGGCTAAGTTCGCACAATGAAAATCTAGTCATTTGTTGATGCCATAGATTTTCTGCAGCATTTCTGCACCAATTCACTAAATTAGATTACTTCAGATGTTTCATTTTATTTTTGGGGGAATTATGGAAATGCAATAAGCACACATATACATTTTTTTATCTGCAAATTTCGAACCATCTAATTCAAGTGTATGAGGAAAATTCACAAATAAAAAGCACATTTAGAGAAATTGACATGTTGTAGATTTCAAAAGAGAACTGCAGGTCAGATTCCATAATGTAAAAAAAAATCTCGGGACGAGATCTGAATCTGAGCATGCGCCGCCCCCAGCGGCCATTTTTCCGGAAGCCACCGCATCGCAGCAATGGAGCTGCCGGGGCCTCCAGGCTTTGAGGAAATGCCGGAGGAGCCCCGACTCTGCACTAAGATACGCCGCCGCCACCACCCCACAGCACAGAGCCCCGATGCTGCACGAAGAGGAGCCGCCACCCCACAGAACAGCACCCACGCGGCACAAAGAGGAGCAGCCGCCGCTCCCCGGCACAGAAACCCCACGCTGCAGCTACAATGAGGTAATGGGGGATACTCCACTCACACTTTCCTGTGAGACGCCCCCTCTTCGTCATCGGGACCACTCCCACCCCAAAAAAGGCACATTAGTCACCGGCCCTATAGGACGACACGTCATATAAGAAGACCCCCAACTTTTAAGAAGATTTTATATTTTAACTGGAAAGGTTGGGGGGTCGTCTTATACGCCCAGTTGTCTTATACGCCGGAAAATACGGTAACTGGTTTTAATTTATAAAAAAAAATGTGTTTGAGATGTTCTCTTCAGAAATGGTCCACACCCTGACAGCTGAAGATTAATCATGACTAGTGTTGAGCGATACCTTCCGATATCGGAAAGTATCGGTATCGGATAGGATCGGCCGATATTCAAAAAATATCGGATATTGCCGATACCGATACCCGATCCCAATGCAAGTCAATGGGACCAAAATATCGGAATTAAAATAAACCCTTTCTTGCCTTGTAGGTTCATTCTACATGAAGGAAAACAACTAAGAATAATGCCGGATGTATTTGGGGAGGTGGCGGAGACATTAAAGTCATAGAGGTTTATCCCAATCAAATAGAATAGCATGTTTTTTGTTTTTTTTTAAGACGTTCGGAGTGACAAAGATATTGACTATGTAAATTTTTTTTTTTATTTTGTCAGATATTGATGTTTCACTATTCCACGCCCTTCCCCTTCTTTTTTTTCTTTTTTTTTTTTCTTTTCCCACACTTTCATCTTCATCATCATCAGCATCTTTGACATCAACTTCTTCTTCACCTTATTCATCTTCTTCTTCATCCTTTACCTTTTTTTTTTTTTTGATTACATTCTTCATATTCATTTTATTCAACTATTATTATTCTTCCTATTCTACATATTCTTTTTATTCTACTGTTATTATTCTTCCTATTCTACTTCTTCATCATATTCTCATTTGTGACAGGCATTCCCATAGTTGTTATCTATAAAAGTTGGAAGATTACACCTTCCGTTCTGCCAGTCATAAAAGTTACATTTGTCCGCGTTCAGTTTGGCCTGCAGCATCAGGCTTTATCCAGGGGCACCACGAGGAGGAACGGACTCACCCCCATACACTGCTTAGTCTTCTTCTGCATATAATTTAGATAATATCTTTTGCTCTGATATTAAGTCTTATGCTTAATGCTCTTCTGCTCTTTGTTCTGCAGCCTCTTGTTCTTCTGCTTCTCGGTCTTCCATGTCGTCGTCTCCAGGGTCGTCGTCTCCAGTGTCGTCATCTCCGCCGTCGTCGTCTCAGCCGTCGTCGTCTCCGCCGTCGTCATCGGGGTGGTCTTCCGGGTCGTCGTCGTCGTCATCGGGGTGGTCTTCCGGGTCGTCGACTTTAGGGTCTTCAACTTGGAAATGTAGCAGAAGGTACAAGAAGGCTGAGAAAATGCCAAGAACCTGATGATGGAACTGGAACTCGGATGGCTACCCGAAGGTTCAAGAGCCTATGGAACTACCGAGGACCAGCTGACGTTACTGGAACCCGGTTACTAAGCAGGAGGTACCCGTGCTAAAAAGCACTACCAAGGACCGCCTGACGTTGGCGGAACTCGGATACCCAGAAGGAGGCACCTAAGCCAAAGGCTCTGCCCGGAACCAGCTGACGGTACTGGAACCAGGATGGGGAGCAGAAGGTACAAAAGCAGACACTGCCGAGAACCAGCTGACGGTACTGGAACCCGGATGGATAGCCGAAGGTCCAAGAACCAATGGAACTACCGAGGACCAGCTGACGTTACTGGAACCCGGTTACTAAGCAGGAGGTACCCGAAAGCACTACCAAGGACCACCTGACGTTGGTGGAACTTGGATACCCAGAAGGAGGCACCTAAGCCAAAGGCTCTGCCCGGAACCAGCTGACGGTACTGGAACCAGGATGGGGAGCAGAAGGTACAAGAGCAAAAGACACTGCCGAGAACCAGCTGACGGTGCTGGAACCAGGTGGTGGACCTGAAGGTCCACAGGAGAGGAGAGAAAAGCTAGGCCGCGAGGCAGCCGCAGTTACCGAACCCCAACAGTCTTACAGGGGGAGCTGGGCCTACTGGCACTACAGAACCAGCCTTGACTACCAGTTCACGCAGCCCACATAGGAAGCTCCTAAACTGGAGGCACCCTGGAGTTGGCTAACCCGACCGCAACATGACGGGGCAAGCATAGGCGTCTCAGCGAGTTTGACACAACCCGGAAACAGCTGACGGTGCTGAAACAAGGTTTGGCACGAGGGAGTACCTGTGACAAAAACACTGCGAGAACCAGCTGGCGGTGCTGGAACCCAGATGCGTTGCCCCAGTGTGCAAGAGCCAATGGCACGACCAAGGACCAGCTGACGGTGCTGGAACCCGGTTACTAAGCTGTAGGTACCCGCGCTTAAAAGCACTACCAAGGACCGCCTGACGTTGGCGGAACTCGGATACCCAGGAGGAGGCACCCAAGCCAAAGGCTCGGCCTGGAACCAGCTGACGGTGCTGGAACCAGGTGGTGGACCCGAAGGCCCACAGGAGAGGAGAGAACAGCTAGGCCGCGAGGCAGCCGCAGTTACCGAACCCCAACAGTCCTACAGGGGGAGCTGGGCCTACTGGCACTACAGAACCAGCCTTGACTACCAATTCACGCAGCCCACATAGGAAGCTCCTAAACTGGAGGCACCCTGGAGTTGGCTAACCCGACCGCACCACGACGGGGCAAGCATAGTCGTCTCAGTGAGCTTGACACAACCCGGAAACAGCTGACGGTGCTGAAACCAGGCTTGGCACGAGGGAGTACCTGTGTCAAGAACACTGCCGAGAACCAGCTGGCGGTGCTGGAACCCAGATGCGTTGCCCCAGTGTGCAAGAGCCAATGGCACGACCGAGGACCAGTTGGCGGTGCTGGAACCCGGTTACTAAGCTGTAGGTGCCCGCGCTTAAAAGCACTACCAAGGACCGCCTGACGTTGGCGGAACTCGGATACCCAGGAGGAGGCACCTAAGCCAAAGGCTCGGCCTGGAACCAGCTGACGGTGCTGGAACCAGGTGGAGGACCCGAAGGCCCACAGGAGAAGAGAGAACAGCTAGGCCGCGAGGCAGCCGCAGTTACCGAACCCCAACAGTCCTACAGGGGGAGCTGGGCCTACTGGCACTACAGAACCAGCCTTGACTACCAATTCACGCAGCCCACATAGGAAGCTCCTAAACTGGAGGCACCCTGGAGTTGGCTAACCCGACCGCACCACGACGGGGCAAGCATAGGCGTCTCAGCGAGTTTGACACAACCCGGAAACAGCTGACGGTGCTGAAACCAGGTTTGGCACGAGGGAGTACCTGTGACAAAAACACTGCCGAGAACCAGCTGGCGGTGCTGGAACCCAGATGCGTTGCCCCAGTGTGCAAGAGCCAATGGCACGACCGAGGACCAGCTGACGGTGCTGGAACCCGGTTACTAAGCTGTAGGTGCCCGCGCTTAAAAGCACTACCAAGGACCGCCTGACGTTGGCGGAACTCGGATACCCAGGAGGAGGCACCTAAGCCAAAGGCTCGGCCTGGAACCAGCTGACGGTGCTGGAACCAGGTGGTGGACCCCAAGGCCCACAGGAGAGGAGAGAACAGCTAGGCCGCGAGGCAGCCGCAGTTACCGAACTCCAACAGTCCTACAGGGGGAGCTGGGCCTACTGGCACTACAGAACCAGCCTTGACTACCAATTCACGCAGCCCACATAGGAAGCTCCTAAACTGGAGGCACCCTGGAGTTGGCTAACCCGACCGCACCACGACGGGGCAAGCATAGGCGTCTCAGCGAGCTTGACACTACCCGGAAACAGCTGACGGTGCTGAAACCAGGTTTGGCACGAGGGAGTACCAGTGACAAAAACACTGCCGAGAACCAGCTGGCGGTGCTGGAACCCAGATGCGTTGCCCCAGTGTGCAAGAGCCAATGGCACGACCGAGGACCAGCTGACGGTGCTGGAACCCGGTTACTAAGCTGTAGGTGCCCGCGCTTAAAAGCACTACCAAGGACCGCCTGACGTTGGCGGAACTCGGATACCCAGGAGGAGGCACCTAAGCCAAAGGCTCGGCCTGGAACCAGCTGACGGTGCTGGAACCAGGTGGTGGACCCGAAGGCCCACAGGAGAAGAGAGAACAGCTAGGCCGTGAGGCAGCCGCAGTTACCGAACCCCAACAGTCCTACAGGGGGAGCTGGGCCTACTGGCACTACAGAACCAGCCTTGACTACCAATTCACGCAGCCCACATAGGAAGCTCCTAAACTGGAGGCACCCTGGAGTTGGCTAACCCGACCGCACCACGACGGGGCAAGCATAGGCGTCTCAGCGAGTTTGACACAACCCGGAAACAGCTGACGGTGCTGAAACCAGGCTTGGCACGAGGGAGTACCTGTGTCAAGAACACTGCCGAGAACCAGCTGGCGGTGCTGGAACCCAGATGCGTTGCCCCAGTGTGCAAGAGCCAATGGCACGACCGAGGACCAGCTGACGGTGCTGGAACCCGGTTACTAAGCTGTAGGTGCCCGCGCTTAAAAGCACTACCAAGGACCGCCTGACGTTGGCGGAACTCGGATACCCAGGAGGAGGCACCTAAGCCAAAGGCTCGGCCTGGAACCAGCTGACGGTGCTGGAACCAGGTGGTGGACCCCAAGGCCCACAGGAGACGAGAGAACAGCTAGGCCGCGAGGCAGCCGCAGTTACCGAACCCCAACAGTCCTACAGGGGGAGCTGGGCCTACTGGCACTACAGAACCAGCCTTGACTACCAATTCACGCAGCCCACATAGGAAGCTCCTAAACTGGAGGCACCCTGGAGTTGGCTAACCCGACCGCACCACGACGGGGCAAGCATAGGCGTCTCAGCGAGCTTGACACTACCCGGAAACAGCTGACGGTGCTGAAACCAGGTTTGGCACGAGGGAGTACCTGTGACAAAAACACTGCCGAGAACCAGCTGGCGGTGCTGGAACCCAGATGCGTTGCCCCAGTGTGCAAGAGCCAATGGCACGACCGAGGACCAGCTGACGGTGCTGGAACCCGGTTACTAAGCTGTAGGTGCCCGCGCTTAAAAGCACTACCAAGGACCGCCTGACGTTGGCGGAACTCGGATACCCAGGAGGAGGCACCTAAGCCAAAGGCTCGGCCTGGAACCAGCTGACGGTGCTGGAACCAGGTGGTGGACCCCAAGGCCCACAGGAGACGAGAGAACAGCTAGGCCGCGAGGCAGCCGCAGTTACCGAACCCCAACAGTCCTACAGGGTGAGCTGGGCCTACTGGCACTACAGAACCAGCCTTGACTACCAATTCACGCAGCCCACATAGGAAGCTCCTAAACTGGAGGCACCCTGGAGTTGGCTAACCCGACCGCACCACGACGGGGCAAGCATAGGCGTCTCAGCGAGCTTGACACTACCCGGAAACAGCTGACGGTGCTGAAACCAGGTTTGGCACGAGGGAGTACCTGTGACAAAAACACTGCCGAGAACCAGCTGGCGGTGCTGGAACCCAGATGCGTTGCCCCAGTGTGCAAGAGCCAATGGCACGACCGAGGACCAGCTGACGGTGCTGGAACCCGGTTACTAAGCTGTAGGTGCCCGCGCTTAAAAGCACTACCAAGGACCGCCTGACGTTGGCGGAACTCGGATACCCAGGAGGAGGCACCTAAGCCAAAGGCTCGGCCTGGAACCAGCTGACGGTGCTGGAACCAGGTGGTGGACCCGAAGGCCCACAGGAGAGGAGAGAACAGCTAGGCCGCGAGGCAGCCGCAGTTACCGAACCCCAACAGTCCTACAGGGGGAGCTGGGCCTACTGGCACTACAGAACCAGCCTTGACTACCAATTCACGCAGCCCACATAGGAAGCTCCTAAACTGGAGGCACCCTGGAGTTGGCTAACCCGACCGCACCACGACGGGGCAAGCATAGGCGTCTCAGTGAGCTTGACACAACCCGGAAACAGCTGACGGTGCTGAAACCAGGCTTGGCACGAGGGAGTACCTGTGACAAAAACACTGCCGAGAACCAGCTGGCGGTGCTGGAACCCAGATGCGTTGCCTATTAAAGATTGTCTTCCTAGAGCCCCAACTAGCGGTGCTGGAGCAAAGGGTAAGCAGGGGGAGCAGAGTGTACGCCGAAGCCTGCACTGGAGGCAGCTTTGTGTCAGCGTTGCGTTTGCAGGACACTTTGCCGGCTACACAGTGTGGGAACAGCTGGCGTTGCTGAACCCCACTAACACAATGGCGGGTGTTTTTCTCTGTGCAGCTAGCACTTGCGGGCAAAAACTTGCGATGTTAGAGCCCGTGGTGAAGCAGGAGGAGGAGGAGAGGAGCAGAGTGTAGGCCGAAGCCTAGTTGAACCAATTTCAAAGGAAACCTTTAACCCCCCCTCTGGGACACACCTTGTGCAGTATTAATGCTGCACAAGTGAAAGGTTGCTCTATTAATTTGTCTACTTGCACACGCTGAATGAAAGACGTACACAATTTAGCCCATTCTACAGTCAAACTGTAGTGGATGCGTGACTTGGCTTTTTAAGGAGACGCAGCACAGGTGTCCCAAATAACGCCTTGGTGCTTGGCGCAGCTTCCTGAGCATTGTTATTTGCTGTACAGGAGTCTGCGCTCTTGTGTTATCCCTTGGCAATGCCCTGTTAGAGCTGCTCGTCTTATGACCTCATTTCATGTTGGCCGGTGCGGTTAACGATGGCCATAAATCCCAGACCCACAGTGCCTTTTCATAAAGTCACACTGCGGTGCTGGGATTCGTTGCCTTGAGCAGTAAATATTTTGGCCGCTCACACACGTCCTTACACCTGCTTCAGACTGGGCGGCCTCTGCTGATCCCTTCTCGCATGCCGCGGCCATGAGGCTGCACAGTCTGAAGAAGGCGGAAGGAGATGAGTTAAGACAGGCGAAGATATGCACTGCTCGTGCCCATCAATCACACCCTCGCAGTCAAAATAAGTAAGACAACGAGGAGCATTGTTTCAGGCAGGGCGGACGCACAGGCACAGGCAGCCAACCAATGATGTCAGAAGACGGGCAGCGCTACCAAGGGGGGTGCTGCGTATCATTAGAAAGGAAAGTCACACCTCAGGGACAGTGGAATGGTCTCTAATGAGACACATTTTGTACGTGTTGAGTTCCACGTGGGCAAGGAGAAAAAGTCAGCCACCTTGTACAAATGCAGCAGTACTGCTGTACAAGGTGGCTGTTATACATAGAAACACCTGGGGGGGTGGGGCCAGGTTCCCTTTAATTTCAGTTCATGTGCCTGCGTGGCGTTTGCAGGTCACGTTGCCGGCTACACAGCAGGGGAACAGCTGGCGGTGCTGAACCCCACTAACACATTGGCTGGTGTTTTTCTCTCTGCAGCTAGCATGTCCGGGCAGAAACTGGCGGTGTTTGAGCCCAGGGTCAGCAGGAGGAGGAGAGGAGCAGAGTGTAGGCCGAAGCCTGCACTGGTGGCAGCTTTTGGTCGGTTGTGCCAGCGTGGCTTGTGCTGGACACGATGTCGGCTACACAGCAGGGGAACAGCTGGCGGTGCTGAACCCCACTAACACATTGGCTGGTGTTTTTCTCTGTGCAGCTAGCACTTCCAGGCTACAACTGGCGGTGTTATAGCCCAGGGTCAGCAGGAGGAGGAGAGGAGCAGAGTGTAGGCCGAAGCCTAGTTGAACCAATTTCAAAGGTAACCTTTAACCCCCCCTCAGGTGTTGCAAGGTACAAGAGCCACACCTTGAACTGCATTAATGATGCACAAGTCAAAGGTTGCTCTCTTAATTTTGCTCCTTGCACACGCTGAATAAAATACGTACACTATTTAGCCCATTATACTGTCAAACAGTAGTGGAGGCGTGACTTGTCTTTTTAAGGAGACGCAGCACAGGTGTACAAATTTACACCTAGGTGCTGGGCGCAGATTCCTTACCGTTGTTATTTGCAGTACAGGAAACTGCGCTCTTGTGTTATCCCTTGGCAATACCCTGTTAGTGCAGGCCGTCTCATGACCTCATTTCATGTTGGCCGGTGCGGTTAACGATGGCCATAAATCCCAGACCCACAGTGCCTTTTCCTAAAGTCACACTGCGGTGCTGGGATTCGTGGCCTTGTGCAGTAAATATGTCCGCCGCTCACACATGTCCTTACACCTGCTTCAGACTGGGCGGCCTCAGCTGATCCCTTATCGCATGCCGCGGCCATGAGGCTGCACAGTCAGAAGAAGGCGGAAGGAGGGGAGTGAAGACAGGGGAACATATGCACTGCTCGTGCCCATCAATCACACCCTCGCAGTCAAAATATATGAGACAATGAGGGGTGTTGTGTCGGGCAGGGCGGACGCACAGGCACAGCCAGCCAACCAATGATGTCAGAAGACGGGCAGCGCTAACAATGGGGGTGCTGCGTGTCATTAGAAAGGAAAGTCACACCTCAGGGACAGTGGAATGGTCTCTAATGAGACACATTTTGTACGTGTTGAGTTCCACGTGGGCAAGGAGAAAAAGTCAGCCACCTTGTACAAATGCAGCAGTACTGCTGTACAAGGTGGCTGTTATACATAGAAACACCTGGGGGGGTGGGGCCAGGTTCCCTTTAATTTCAGTTCATGTGCCTGCGTGGCGTTTGCAGGTCACGTTGCCGGCTACACAGCAGGGGAACAGCTGGCGGTGCTGAACCCCACTGACACATTGGCTGGTGTTTTTCTCTGTGCAGCTAGCACTTCCGGGCAGAAATTGCAGGTGTTTGAGCCCAGGGTCAGCAGGAGGAGGAGAGGAGCAGAGTGTAGGCCGAAGCCTGCACTGGTGGCAGCTTTTGGTCTGTTGTGCCAGCGTGGCTTGTGCTGGACACGATGCCGGCTACACAGCGGGGGAACAGCTGGCGGTGCTGAACCCCACTGACACAATGGTGGGTGTTTTTCTCTGTGCAGCTAGCATGTCCGGGCAGAAACTGGCGGTGTTTGAGCCCAGGGTCAGCAGGAGGAGGAGAGGAGCAGAGTGTAGGCCGAAGCCTGCACTGGTGGCAGCTTTTGGTCGGTTGTGCCAGCGTGGCTTGTGCTGGACACGATGTCGGCTACACAGCAGGGGAACAGCTGGCGGTGCTGAACCCCACTAACACATTGGCTGGTGTTTTTCTCTGTGCAGCTAGCAGTTCCGGGCAAAAACTAGCGGTGTTTGAGCCCAGGGTCAGCAGGAGAGGAGCAGAGTGTAGGCCGAAGCCTAGTTGAACCAATTTCAAAGGTTACCTTTAACCCCCCCTCAGGTGTTGCAAGGTACAAGAGCCACACCTTGTGCAGCATTAATGCTGCACAAGTAAAAGGTTGCTCTATTTAATTTGCTCCTTGCACACGCTGAATAAAACACGTACACTATTTAGCCCACTATACTGTCAAACAGTAGTGGAGGCGTGACTTGTCTTTTTAAGGAGATGCAGCACAGGTGTCAAAATTTACACCTAGCTGCTGGGCGCAGATTCCTGAGCGTTGTTATTTGCTGTACAGGAGTCTGCGCTATTGTGATCCCTTGGTCATGCGCTGTGAGCGCTTCCTGTCTTCTGACCTCATTTCATGTCGGCCGTTGCGGTTAGCGATGGACATGAATCCCAGACCCACAGTGTGTTTTCAAAAAATCACACTGCGTGGCTGGGATTCGTGGCCTTGTGCAGTAAATATGTTTGACACTCACACATGTCCTTACACCAGCTTCAGACTGGGCGACCTCATCTGATCCCTTATCGCCTGCCGCGGCCATGAGGACACCCAGTCTGAAGAAGGCGGAAGGAAATGAGTGAACACAGGCAAACATATGCACTGCACATGCCCATCAATCACACCCTCGCTGTCCAAAAAAATAAGACACCGAGGGGCGTTGTTTCGAGCAGGGCAGACGCACAGGCGCAGCCAGCTAACCAATGATGTCAAAAGACGGGCAGCGCTAACAAGGGTGGTGCTGCGTATCATTAGAAAGGAAAGTCACACCTCAGGGACAGTGGAATGGTCTCAATGAGACACATTTTGTACGTGTTGAGTTCCACGTGGGCAAGGAGAAAAAGTCAGCCACCTTGTACAAATGCAGCAGTACTGCTGTACAAGGTGGCTGTTATACATAGAAACACCTGGGGGTGGGGGGCAGGCTCCCTTCCATTTCAGTTCATGTGCCTGCGTGGCGTTTGCAGGTCACGTTGCAAGCTACACAGCAGGGGAACAGCTGGCGTTGCTGAACCCCACTGACACATTGACTGGTGTTTTTCTCTGTGCAGCTCGCATGTCCGGGCAAAAACTGGCGGTGTTAGAGCCCAGGGTCAGCAGGAGGAGGAGAGGAGCAATGTGTAGGCCGAAGCCTGCACTGTTGGCAGCTTTTGGTCGGTTGTGCCAGCGTGGCTTGTGCTGGACACGATGCAAGCTACACAGCAGGGGAACAGCTGGCGTTGCTGAACCCCACTGACACATTGACTGGCGTTTTTCTCTGTGCAGATCGCATGTCCGGGCAAAAACTGGCGGTGTTAGAGCCCAGGGTCAGCAGGAGGAGGAGAGGAGCAGAGTGTAGGCCGAAGCCTAGTTGAACCAATTTCAAAGGTTACCTTTAACCCCCCCTCAGGTGTTGCAAGGTACAAGAGCCACACCTTGTGCAGCATTAATGCTGCACAAGTAAAAGGTTGCTCTATTTAGTTTGCTCCTTGCACACGCTGAATAAAACACGTACACTATTTAGCCCATTATACTGTCAAACAGTTGTGGAGGCGTGACTTGTCTTTTTAAGGAGACGCAGCACAGGTGTCAAAATTTGCACCTAGGTACTGGGCGCAGATTCCTGAGCGTTGTTATTTGCTGTACAGGAGTTTGCGCTATTGTGATCCCTTGGCCATGCGCTGTGAGCGCTTCCTGTCTTCTGACCTCATTTCATGTCGGCCGTTGCGGTTAGCGATGGACATGAATCCCAGACCCACAGTGTGTTTTCAAAAAATCACACTGCGTGGCTGGGATTCGTGGCCTTGTGCAGTAAATAGGTTTGCCGCTCACACATGTCCTTACACCTGCTTCAGACTGGGCGGCCTCAGCTGATCCCTTATCGCCTACCACGGCCAGGAGGCCGCACAGTCTGAAGAAGGCGGAAGGAGATGAGTTAAGACAGGCGAACATATGCACTGCTCGTGCCCATAAACCACACCCTCGCTGACAAAATAAATATGACAACGAGGGGCGTTGTTTCTAGCAGGGCGGATGCACAGGCGCAGCCAGCTAACCATGATGACAAAAGACGGGAAACGCTACCAAGGGGGGTGCTGCGTATCATTAGAAAGGAAAGTCACACCTCAGGGACAGTGGAATGGTCTCAATGAGACACATTTTGTACGTGTTGAGTTCCATGTGGGCAAGGAGAAAAAGTCAGCCACCTTGTACAAATGCAGCAGTACTGCTGTACTAGGTGGCTGTTATACATAGAAACACCTGGGGGGGTGGGGCCAGGTTCCCTTTAATTTCAGTTCATGTGCCTGCGTGGCGTTTGCAGGTCACGTTGCCGGCTACACAGCAGGGGAACAGCTGGCGGTGCTGAACCCCACTAGCACATTGGCTGGTGTTTTTCTCTGTGCAGCTAGCACTTCCGGGCAAAAACTAGCGGTGTTTGAGCCCAGGGTCAGCAGGAGGAGGAGAGGAGCAGAGTGTAGTCCGAAGCCTGCACTGGTGGCAGCTTTTGTTCTGTTGTGCCAGCGTGGCTTGTGCTGGACACGTTGCCGACTACACAGCAGGGGAACAGCTGGCGGTGCTGAACCCCACTGACACATCACCTAGTGTTTTTTCTGTGTAGACAACACTTCCAGGTGGCAACTGACAGTGTTGAAACCCAGGGAATCAAAGAGGAGCAGAGTGTAGGCCGAAGCCTGCAGTGGAGCAAGTTGAAAGGGAACCTTTAACCCCCCCCCCCCAGGCATTTGTTGCTGAAAGAGCCATCTTGTACAGCAGTAATACTGCACATGGAAAATGGTGGCTCCGAAAATTATGCTCCTTGCAAACGCTGAAGTACACACTCATATAATGTGTCCCCTCACACCGTCAAACCATCCCGGAAGTGGGACTTTCCTTTGTAATGTGACACAGCACAGCCGTCATTCCAACCCCCTTGGTGCCGGGCGCCACCTCCTCAACGTTGTTTGGTTCTGTCACGGAGCCCGCGCTGTAATGTTATCCCTTGGCCATGCACAGTTAGCGGTGCCCGTCTTCTGACATCATGTAGGTGTCAGGCTGGCAGTGCCTGTGCGTCCAAGCTGCCCTAGATCCAACCTTGCAGTGTCATCTAATGTAGTCCCACTGCGGGCCAGGGATCCATGGGCATGCGCAGTGCATATCATCGCCTCTCACTCACCTCCTTCCTGCTTCTTCAGACTGTGCGGCGTCACGGCCGTGGCATGCTATTAGGGATCAGCTGACGCCGCCTAGTCTGAAGAAGCGTGAAGAAGGGGAGTGAGAGGCTAGTATATGCACTGCGCATGGCCATGGATACCAGGCCCACTGTGGGATCACATTAGACGACACTGCGAGGTGTGATTTCGGGCAGCGTGGACGCACAGGCGCAGCCAGGACGACAACAAATGATGTCAGAGGACGGGCAGCGCAAACTGTGCATGGCCAAGGGATAACATAACAGCGCAGGGTCCATGACGGAATCAAACAACGCTAAGGAGGCAGCGCACGGTGCCAAGGGGGTAGCAATGACGGCTGTGCTGCGTCACATTACAAAGGAAAGTCCCACCTCCGGGATGGTTGGACGGTGTGAGGGGACACATTACATGAGTGTGTAGTTCAGCGTTTGCAAGGAGCATAATTTCAAGAGCGACCTTTCCCTTGTGCAGTATTAGTGCTGCACATGGTGGCTCTTTCAGTAACAAACGCCTAGGGGGGGTGGGGGACAGGTCCCCTTACATTTTAGTTGTGCCAGCGTGGCGGTCGCATGACACGTTGCCGGATACACAGCTGGGGATCAACTGACGTTACTGAACCCCAATAACAGAGGAGCGACTGTTGACTGTGCACACAGCACTTCCAGGCACCAACTGGCGGTGTTAGAGCTCAGGGACAGCAGGAGGAGCAGATTAGAGGTACTGCCGCACACACAGCTGGGGATCAGCTGACGTTACTGAACCCCAATAACAGAGGAGCGACTGTTGACTGTGCACACAGCACTTCCAGGCACCAACTGGCGGTGTTAGAGCCCAGGGACAGCAGGAGGAGCAGATTGGAGGTATTGCCGCACACACAGCTGGGGATCAGCTGACGTTACTGAACCCCAATAACAGAGGAGCGACTGTTGACTGTGCACACACCACTTCCAGGCACCAACTGGCGGTGTTAGAGCCCAGGGACAGCAGGAGGAGCAGATTGGAGGTATTGCCGCACACACAGCTGGGGATCAGCTGACGTTACTGAACCCCAATAACAGAGGAGCGACTGTTGACTGTGCACACAGCACTTCCAGGCACCAACTGGCGGTGTTAGAGCCCAGGGACAGCAGGAGGAGCAGATTGGAGGTATTGCCGCACACACAGCTGGGGATCAGCTGACGTTACTGAACCCCAATAACAGAGGAGCGACTGTTGACTGTGCACACAGCACTTCCAGGCACCAACTGGCGGTGTTAGAGCCCAGGGACAGCAGGAGGAGCAGAGGAACAGAGTGTAGGCCGAAGCCTGATTGGAGCAAGTTGAAAGGGAACCTTTAACCCCCCCCAAGACGTTTGTAGCTGAAAGAGCCATCTTGTGCAGCACTAACGATGCAAAAGGAAAAGGTGGTTCTTTTAATTATGCTCCTTGCAAACACCGAAGTAAACACTAAAAATGTGTCCCCTTATACCGTTAAACCGTCCCGGAAGGTGCGAATTTCCTTCGTAATGGGACACAGCACAGCTGACATTCCTATCCCCTTGGTGCCGTGCGCTGCCTCCTCAGCGTTGTTTTAAGCTGTCACGGAGCCTGCGCTGTTCTGTTAGCCCTTGGCCATGCCCAATTAGCGCTGCCTGTCTTCTGACATAATTTGGTGTCAGGCTGTTACTGCCTGTGCGTCCACGCTGCTCCAGATCCCACCTCGCAGTCTCGTCCAACGTAATCCCACTGCGGGCCTTGGAACTATGGACATGCACAGTGCATATCCTCGACTCTCACTCCCCTCCTTCCCTCTTCTTCAGACTGTGCGGTGTCACGGCCGTGGCATGCTATTAGGGATCAGCTGACGGCGCACAGTCTAAAGAAGGCGGAGGGAAATGAGCGAGAGCCCGAGGGGAAGATATGCACTGCGCATGACCATGGATCCCAGGCCCGCAGTGTGACTCAATCAGAAGACACAGCGAGGCGGGATCTCGGGCAGCGCGGCCGCACAGGCGCAGCCAGCCTGACACCAAATTATGTCAGAAGACAGGCAGCGCAAATAGGGCATGCCCAAGGGATAACAGAACAGCGCAGGCTCCGTGACAGCTTAAAACAACGCTGAGGAGGCAGCGCATGGCACCAAGGGGGTAGGAATGACGGCTGTGCTGCGTCACATTGCGAAGGAAAGTCCCAGCTCCGGGACAGTATAACGGTATCAGTGAACACATTTTATAAGTGTTAAGTTCTGCGTGTGCAAGGAGCTAAAAAAAAAAGAGCTACCTTTTCCTTGTGCAGCATTACTGCTGCACAAGATGGCTCTTTCAGTAACAAACGACGGGGGGGGGGGGACAGGTTCCCTTTCATTTAGGTTGTTGTGCCAGCGTGGCGGTCGCAGGACACATTGCCGGCTACACAGCTGGGGATCAGCTGACGTTACTGAAACCCAATAACACTGGGTCGTATGTTTTTACTGTGCAGCCTGCACTTCTGAGCCGCAACTGGCGGTGTTGGAGCCCAGGAATAGCAGTTCAGGTGGTAGAAAGATGAACACAGCAGGAGACCTGGATGACACCCAATTACTTAATCAGGCAGAGGAGTGGCAAATTCCTGCGAGATCCAGGCCTGGTTCATTTTCAGGAAAGTAAGCCGGTCAACGTTATCGGAGGATAGTCGCATGCGACGGTCTGTTAGTACACCACCTGCGGCACTAAAGACACGTTCCGATAAGACACTAGCCGCAGGGCAAGCCAGCACCTCCAATGCATACTGGCTTAGCTCTGGCCATGTATCCAGCTTAGAGACCCAAAACTTGAACGGGGAAGAGCCGTCTGGGAGTACAGTAAGAGGGCAAGCCATGTAGTCTGTCACCATCTGACGGAACCGTTGCCTCCTGCTGACTGGAGCCGCCGGTGATGGTGTAGACATTTGGGGCGGGCACACAAAAGTGTGCCAGAGTTGTGCCATACTGCGCTTGCCTTGGGCAGAGGCACTGCTTCTGCTCCCTCTTTGGGCAGAGCCTCCCCCACTGCCTCGACGCACTGAGCTGCTTTGTAAAGCACTAGCAGCACTCCTCTCAGTTGGACAGGAGAAGATGATGGAATTCACCAGTGTGTCGTGGTACTCCCGCAATTTACGCTCCCGGGTCAACGCAGGGATGAGGTTTTGGACGTTGTCCCGGTAGCGAGGATCGAGGAGGGTGAACACCCAATAATCAGGCATGTTGAGAATGTGGTCGATGCGGCGGTCGTTTCTCAGGCACTGCAGCATGAAATCCACCATGTGCTGCAGAGTGCCAACTGGCCCAGAAACGCTGTCCCCTGCTTGAGACATGATCTCTGCCCGCTCGTCATCACCCCACCCTCGCTGTACACACTGACCACTGGACAATTGTGTCGCTCCCTCCTCTGGACGGAGCTCTTCCTCCTCCATTGACTCCTCCTCATCCTCCTCACAAATTGGCCCCTGCGTACCCCTTTGTGAGGAACCACGTGGCGCTGACTCTCCAGAAGCTGATGGAAAAGGTGACTCCTCATCCTCCACCTCTTCACAACATCATCCCTTAACCCTTGCAAAGTTTGCTGAAGCAGGCAGATGAGGGGGACAGTCATGCTGACTAGTGCATCATCTGCACTTGCCATCCGCGTGGAATAATCAAAAGGACGCAAAACCTGGCAGACGTCCTTCATAGTGGCCCACTCTGTGGTTGTGAAGTCTGATCGGCGCTGACTGCGACTTCTTTGCGCCTGATGCAGCTGGTACTC
Organism: Ranitomeya imitator; assembly: GCF_032444005.1. Taxonomy (NCBI): domain Eukaryota; kingdom Metazoa; phylum Chordata; class Amphibia; order Anura; family Dendrobatidae; genus Ranitomeya; species Ranitomeya imitator. The sequence continues at coordinate 761,295,042 of NC_091284.1, forward strand.
CATAACTGCTTGCTGCTGCTCACACAACCGCTCCAACATATGTAACGTGGAATTCCACCGGGTAGGTAGGTCACATATGATGCGGTGTTCCGGAAGGCGGAATCGGCGCTGCAGAGCAGCAATGCGGGATCTGGCCAAGCTGGAACGCCGCAAGTGAGCACACTCTAGGCGGACCTTGTGCAGCAGGGCATCAAGATCCGGATAGTCCCTCAGAAAACTCTGCACAACCAAATTGAGCATATGTGCCAGACATGGGATGTGAGTGAGGTTGCCAAGGGCCAAAGCTGCCACCAGATTTCGGCCATTGTCACACACTACCATGCCTGGCTGAAGATTCGCTGGCAGTAACCACACATCGCTCTCCTGCTTGATGGCATTCCAGAGCTCCTGCGCTGTGTGGCTTCGATGCCCCAATGAAACTAGTTTCAAGACGGCCTGCTGACGTTTGGCCACGGCTGTGCTCATGTCGGTCATAGGTAAACGTTCACGGGTCCATGTGGAGGTGGACTGTGACGGATCCTGCAGAGAGGAATCTGAGGAACTGGTGTAAGAGGAGGAGTCGATGCGTACAGACTGGATTCCTGCAATCCTTGGAGTGGGCAGGACACGTCCTGCGCCACTCGCACGATCTGTACCTGGCTCAACAACATTAACCCAATGGGCAGTGAGGGAAACATATCGCCCCTGTCCATGCTGACTGGTCCACGCATCGGTGGTGAGGTGGACCTTGCTACTGACGGCGTTCAGTAGCGCATGTTTTATGTTTGCCTCAACATGCCTGTGCAGGGCAGGGACAGCCTGCCTGCTGAAGTAAAAGCGGCTGGGCACCTTGTACTGTGGGACTGCCAATGCCATCAAGTCACGGAAGCTGTCAGTCTCCACCAGCCTGAACGAGAGCATTTCCAGGGACAACAGTTTGGCAATGCCTGCATTCAGAGCCTGTGCTCGGGGGTGGTTGGCCGAGAATGCCCGCCTTTTCTCCCATGCCTGTACTACCGATGGCTGTAGAGTAGACTGGGAGTGTGAGGATGACTGGGAAGGTGGTGCTGTGGGTGGAATTACACTAGGTCTCTGGACAACAGTGGAGGAAGAGGCAACACGAGATGAAGAGGTGGTAGCTGCCGCTGTTGGTTGGCCTACGTCTTCACTGTGTTTCTGTAACTCCACCGCGTGCCTGGTCCGCACATGTTTCCACATATTTGTGGTATTGAGGTTGCTGACACTTTTACCTCTTTTTACTTTCTGATGACACAGCTTGCATTTGACAAAACAAATGTCATCTGCAACTGTGTCAAAAAAGGACCAGGCACTGCAAGTCTTGGGAGCGCCCTTTTTGGCTTTGGAAAGAGACAGGCTCCTAACGGGTGCCAAAGTGGAGGCTACAGGCTCCGCAGTCTTCCCCCTCCCTCTCCCTCTTTGGCCCGTAAGGGGAAGCTCTTCCTCAGAGCTGCTCCCACCACCTTCCTGTTCCTCACGCCACGATGGGTCAAGGACCTCATCATCTCCACTACCCTCTGCCACCAACTGCTCCTCCTGGGTAGTCTCGGCAACACAGTACGCATCAGAAAGCGGCACCTGAGTTTCATCATCAGATGCGTACTGCGCTGTGGTCACCGGAGGCACTGGCCCACCTGCCTCTTCAGAGTCAGAGAGAAAAAGCTGTTGGGCATCACTGCACACTGCCTCTTCTTCCATTTCTCCAATGCTGCTTGGCTGGCCCCCTGTTTCCAAGCCAAGAGATTCAGAGAACAGAAGTAGAGACGGCTCCTGTCCTGGGCTCTCTGACTGCTTGGCCAATTTGGCAGGTGGTGAAGAGACAGATGGCTGCTCTCCAGTGCTCTGTGCCTGAGAGGATGTGGCACTAACTGAAGTCGATGCCGAGGCGTTAGCTGCCATCCACCCGACAACGGCTTCAATTTGGTCTTCACGCAGCAGCGGTGCACGGCGCTCTCCGACAAAGCTGCGCATGAAGGACTGTTCCCTGCTGAAACTGAGTGATGACGAGTCACCGGCGCCCGCAGCAGGCACAGAATCACCACGTCCTCTCCCTGCTCCTCTCCCTGCTCCGCGCCCACGCCCACGTGCCTTACTCCCTGCCCTCTTCATCTTGGTTGACAGATAAAGATAAGCAGAAAAGTACTAAGGCCTTAGCGTGCTTATTCCTGAAATGCTCCTTCTAACAGGTGTAAGAAACACTAATGTTGTAAAGTGTGGACTAAACTTTAAACGGGTGGAAAGACACTAATAGGAATTTTTTTTTTTAATTTTAAACAGGCTGCACTATTTGAAAAAAAGGAAATTGTTTTTCAAGGTATGAGGCAGTAACGCACCCTGAGCTGAATCCAACCGGCTATGGCTGCACACAGACTACAGGGCGAGCTGCGCTCACACAGAGACCGTGCAGACAGCCGTAAACGGCGCTGCAAGGCCAAAAAACCCTCCTCTAGGTTATCCTATGTAGTGTTTTTCCACTATTTAGCTGGAGACGGGTGGAAAGACACTAATAGGAATTTTTTTTTTTTAATTTTAAACAGGCTGCACTATTTGAAAAAAAGGAAATTGTTTTTCAAGGTATGAGGCAGTAACGCACCCTGAGCTGAATCCAACCGGCTATAGCTGCACACAGACTACAGGGCGAGCTGCGCTCACACAGAGACCGTGCAGACAGCCGTAAACGGCGCTGCAAGGCCCAATAAACCCCCTCTAGGTTATCCTATGTAGTGTTTTTCCACTATTTAGCTGGAGACGGGTGGAAAAACACTAATAGGGAATTTTTTTTAAAATTTTTAAACAGGTTGCACTATTTGAAAAAAAGGAAAATTTTTCTCAAGGTATGAGCCAGTAACGAACCCTGAGCTGAATCCAAACGGCTATGGCTGCACACAGACTACAGGGCGAGCTGGGCTCACACGGAGACCGTGCAGACAGCCGTAAACGGCGCTGCAAGGCCCAAAAACCCCCCTCTAGGTTATCCTATGTAGTGTTTTTCCACAATTTAGCTGGAGACGGGTGGAAAAACACTAATAGGGAATTTTTTTTTACATTTTTAAACAGGCTGCACTATTTGAAAGAAAGGAAAATTTTTCTCAAGGTATGAGCCAGTAACGAACCCTGAGCTGAATCCAACCGGCTATGGCTGCACACAGACTACAGGGCGAGCTGGGCTCACACGGAGACCGTGCAGACAGCCGTAAACGGCGCTGCAAGGCCCAAAAACCCCCCTCTAGGTTATCCTATGTAGTGTTTTTCCACAATTTAGCTGGAGACGGGTGGAAAAACACTAATAGGAAATTTGAGAAAAAATGTGCAGCAGGCTGCACTATGAGCAAAAAAGGACAACTGTGTGAGGCAGTGTGAACCCCCCCTGAGCTGAATACAACTGGGTATATGGCTGCACACAGACTACAGAGTGAGCTGCACACACACACACACACAGAGACCTTGCAGAACGCTGTTAAAACAGCGCTGCAAGGCAAGAGCAAGGTGAACAGTGAAGAACACACAGCGTTTTGCTAAATTAGCCTTTGGAAAGGAAAATAAAGCAATTAACTAGCTCAACTGGCCCTCAGTTAGAACACAGCGTCCTGTCCCTAACTGAAATCACAGCAGAGTGAGCGCAAAATGGCGGCAGCGATTTTTATAGCGCAGAGTGACATCATTTCAGCAGCCAATCACAGCCTTGCCAGTACTTACATGCCCACCATGCTAAACAGGATGTGCCCACACTTCCAATCATTCCTCATTGGCTGCTGCGTTCTGTTTGAATTCTGGGAACTTCCGATTCCGGTATCCGATACGCGGGAAGTATCGGAATTCGGTATCGGAATTCCGATACCGCAAATATCGGCCGATACCCGATACTTGCGGTATCGGAATGCTCAACACTAATCATGACCTGTTTATTTGTGCTCCATGAAGTTACTGAAGACAGGAACATCTTGTACTATTGCAGGTACTTGGGTCTGGTTGTACCACACCGGTGATAGAATAACAAGCTGACATTACCTGATGGAGTCATAGGTCATTTTCCAAGGGTCGGACTTTAGTATTGTTTTCAATCCCTGATTCAACTGAGATTTTCTTAAAGGCGTTTGAACGTTACCCAAAACACTAACATTAGATGTGAATTGCAGCATGAAGATCTCGAAAACTTATCATCGTACCTGAAGTTGAATCACTGTTGACTTTTTTGGCGTTTGTTATAAATAACAGGGGCTTTGCTAGCAATGTTTCTCTGTAATCCTTATAATCCACATGACTTCGAAGGGTGACTTTCCTGAAAAAATAAAAATACAAAGCATAACATAATGTTAAAAGGGTTCTCTATCTTCTGAAACAAAAAAATAACAACAACAAAACCTATAAAAAAAAACTAAAAACAAAAACAACTCACCTTTTCTATACAGCAAAGGCACTCTGGTGGTCCTTGTTTTTATGTAAAAGAGCCCAGCTTTGTAGAAAATCACTGACCACACCAGTCAAGTTCTGGATATAAATGAGTCAGTTGATTCACAGGACTCCAGTCCACCAACCAGGACACTGCTGGTGGCTAGATGGGAGGCCCTAAAGTCTCTTACCTTCCAATGTCCCCACCATGGCATTTGATTCATCAAGGCCGGCCCAATGTCATCTTTGGGATGTGACAAACAGATTTACAGACGATATTGATTGAGCTCTGAACAATCAAAAACCAAGTAGGGTACGCCAGAAGGTAAGAGATTTGTGGGCCTCCTGTCTAGACGTCAAATACCACTGATCTGGACACTTTACCAGAGTCCCACAAATTGATCGGCTCATCTCTAGTTTTGTATATTCCTGACATCACTGCAAAGCCATAATTGCAGCACTGGTCCTGTCCGCACAGGACATGAGCACTTGTTAAGCAAAAACAAGGAATCGGGACCATGGGAATGTCAAAGCTCTGAATCACCAGGGGAAAGAAGAGGTGTGTGCTGATTTTTTTTCTGTTTCACAGCTTTTGCTGCAGGTTTTATTTTTTTTCCTATTTGTTTTTAAGTTAATATCAATCTAAAAGAGCTCAGATGTCCAAAAGAAGGTTAGCAATCTTTTTACAAACCATTAGCAACTTCATGCAAAGTCATCCTGAATTCTATGGGGATTTTTAAATTCAACCTACATACACATTGTCTTCCGGTTGACCATTTTGCTGTGCCTAGGGCTGTTTAGGACAGGGAAGAACTAATGATTAGGAATGAGTGGACACATGGATATTCAGGTTTGCCTTGTTCGACCGAACTTTAGTCCAAAGTTCAGTTCGGATACCACAACTCTACCCAAACTTGAATCAGAGCCAGAACCCAACAGAAGTCATTTGGGACCCAAACATTGGTGCTGTATAAAGTCTCTCTCTCCGCATCCAAACTTTGAACAATAAAACGGACTTCCGGGAGAAGTCCATGTTCAGAGTTCAGTACCGGACACTAACTTTACAGTTTGGGTTCGCTAATCTCTACTAATGATAAAGGTAATAAACAAATACTTTATTATAGATTAGCATTAGTGAAGTAGACCGTTAGAGGAAAGACTATTAAATATGGGACTCCATAGTCAAAAATTAGTAACAGTCCCACACTACTACTTGCAATGAAGAGAAGTTCTTCTTGGCAACTGGACTACATGCCAGCTTTCCTTATAGTTCTGTTATGGTGTTATTGAGCACTCCATTTGCCCCTTTCCTTTCCTGTTCTGAATAACAACTAGAGCCTTGTATCAGCCGCAATGGAGAATCGCTGTTTAGTAGAAGATCCACCTCTGACAGAATTGAAACGTCAATGCATTAAAGGGACATAAATTCCTCTAATTTGCCACCATGTGAAGGCACATGTCCCCTGCAGTGGATGACGTCGGACCAGAACTGGTTTTCCCAAGCAATAATTGCTAGTTACTGAGATTTAGAGCAGCCAAACTTGAAATGATCATCTGACTGCCCTGCAAGCTTTGTTTTCAAAACATTTAAAGGTCTTCTGTCAGTAGGACCAACCCCCCGACGCAGACGTCTTCTCAGCTAATTTACATGTTAGAAAAAAGTGTATTTCTCTGGAATTATGCCCTGGATTACAAATATCAAGATGTCATTTTATTCAGTTTCCTATGACCTACATGCCCATATAGACGGCTTAGGAGATTCGCTTTAACCCATTACTTGCCAAATTAGACATTTTCATTTTACAGATTTTTCAGAAAAGGGCGTCACAATATTCAATTAAAAATGACAATGACATGATTTCCTATTTTGAAAACATTAATTTTACAAACACAACACAAAAAAATTGGACCTAATTCTAAAAACTATAAAATCTTAGTTGCTAGAAGTAAAAGATTAGGCATCCCAAAAAAAGGACATTGGTAGATAATGGGTTAAACAAGTGCAATAACTTCTAACTTGTAACCACTGCTAACTTGTATGCAGACCTGGCATTTGTAAAGGGCTGTAAAATATGTGTATAAAATACACAGCAAATATTATAAGGAATACATTGAATATTCATATTATAGTTTGTGTGGTTTAAAAGTAAATTCTCAAGGAGGTACAGATTTGGATAAGTTCCTAAATCCCTGCTGGAACCTTTCTATATTTATCATTAGTCATTTCTTCTGAGATCACATCCTTTCTGGCACTTTGAGCCCCTTCTTGCTCTTAGATGTGACTCTCTTTGGAGTATTTTGTTCACTTCTGTGTTAAAGTGATTTCATTTGTCGAACTGCAGCCAAATATGATGTCTCCAGCGTCTGTCTGCCAATACTTAATGGACGTGACATTAGAAGCTTACGTTCCAAATTCCAAAATCTCACCAGCGGAGACGCCACTTTTTTTTAATTATTGCAAACACTGAAATTTGTAAACCTTACAATGTGGATTCAATATATAAGAAGTTTATATTTTATTTGGTTTAGCATAAGCTATCACAATGACCTGAATATCGAATGTAGTCATGAAATATTTCTCTTGGATGGCACACTGTTATATGGGCTGTGCCCGACCTGCAGCGGAAGGAATGACATCAGCCAGCGTCGCGCCAATGATTCCAGATACATTCAGTTTCCCACTGTATCACATCACTAAAAGGAACAGCGAAGTCCATTTATGATTTGGTTGGGTGAAAAAGATCCGCCCAACATTTTGGTGCCTTTTTTGCTTCTAGGAGTAGTGACCTGTAGCTGTAATATTCTAACCTCATACAGGGCAGGATATTAGAGGTGTTTTTTGAGTCCTCCCTTAATTTGTTTAAATGTGATAAAATAACATATACTCAGTTATATCAGCCTCCTGCTCGCTCTGCCAATACATCCTTGCCATCAGTCACTGCTTACCATGTCCCGCTGCAGCCAATCACTAAGCTCAGCCAATGCAGATGGCATGAGCTTCTGAGCTCAGTGACTGGCAGCAGCGGTGATGTGCGTTGTTGATGTGACCTCCCCGTTGCAGGCAAAACACAGACACCAGAGTAGCAATGAGCTGGCACTGTAATAGGGGAGGGTGATTACTAGCTGTCATTATCATTTTACATTAGAGCAAGCGATTGGGGTTCACTTTTTTAAAAGTAAAAAAACGCTTTAAGCCCAAGCAACTCTTGATATACAGAAAAATCTTTTAGTAGAAGTTTCCCCATACAATCCTATATTGTATCAATAGAAGAAAAGAACTTCCGGCTCTGGAACATAGATGTTTTTAACAAATGTCTTAGCCAACGCGTTTTGACCCCATGTGATCTTAGTCATGGCTATAACACATATAACAAAAACATTTTTACATAGCAGTAGTAACTGCAATATAAAGAAGGTTTTTTTTTTGTTATATGGGTTATGGCCATGACTAAGATCACATGGGATCAAAACGCGTTGGCTAAGACATTTGAAGATGCTGTTAAAAACATCTACGTTAGTAAAGCAGCAAGTTTTTAAGTCTGGAAATGGAGTGACAGATGCTATATTCTTCTGCGATTTCACATGTGTCTGTGCACCTGTAATGAGGGAGAAACAAATGTAAGGATAGTGAGCTGGAAAAACATGAAATTGCAGATTTTATATCAATACCTTAAAATCTATATGCAACCCAGACAGCTGCAAATCCGGGACTTGTACAGATGTGCTCAGTTATACTTGGCTGTGTGGGTTCCACTTTATGGATTTTAAAGTACTGATAAAAATAATAAAGTGGATTTTATGTTGTGTGGATGTGGATTTTATGGGAACAGACCCTCGTGCTGGAACCTTTTTCTGTCCTTTAAAAGCCTAACGACATGTTGGAATTCCTATAGCGCACTTGGTTGGAAATGGGACATGGTGCTTTGCAGAGAACATTAAATCAATTTTGGAACCTCTGGTGGTCTTCGCAGTCAGTCCCCGCTATTGGCATGCCTAATGAATGTGCTATCAATATTATTTTCAAGGAAAAACTCTGAATTTTAAAGAATATTTCCCTAAAATTGTGCGCAAAAAGTCCACATAAAGGGGATAATGTATCACTACAGATTGGCCATTTACACCATTTTATACATGTAACTAAATTCCACATGAAGTCCTGCAAGATCTAATGTGAAGAGAACATAAAGCTACATGTTCTGTGTTAGCAGTTTACTTACACACTTTTTTTTATAAAAGGTGGTTAGACTGCAATAATAAGAAATCAGATTTTATTATGACCTTCATAGGGACAAAGCCCGAATTACCCCAGTGTACGTTTTTACAGTATAGTGTCAGCATGAGGCATAACTTGTAGCTCCTGGACCCCAATGCAATATCGGTAACAAGTCATCCCCTACCTTATTGTATTTTTAATACTGGTTTCCTATTATGAAGGTACTTGGGACTCCTTCAAACCCTGGTCTAATTACTACCATTGCACCTTTAACACTGACCCAAAAGTGTTAAGGAAAGGCTTAGGCTAGATTGGCACATAAGCAGCTTTTTAAAGCCAAGGCACAACTAGATATTAATGAGTTTGTACTGAAAACCGGCCAAGTTGTACAGCTCAAAATCCATCCCATACATCTAAATAAGATTGCTTCTGCAGCTCGTACATGGACTTTACATACATGTTGTTTTGAAGGGAACAATCCAATTCAATATTATACCTGAATAGTCGAGAGTTTCGATGGCAGCCCACTCACCTCTGGATATAATTGACGATCCTGCACTGACGACCATCAATCAGAGCGGTGCCGTCACTATACACGTTGAAGCCTCCGGAGCAGTTATTAGAAATCAACACGTCATCCTCCAGGGTCAGGTACTTGTCCTGCAGCTCTACCAGCAGTTTTAGGGGTAGCAGGGCTATCTCACAGTTGGCAGTGGTAAGTGTGGCCAAGATGTCTGAGCCAACCGACGAAAAACTCATTACGGAGCGGACGCTGGTGATCCGCTCCAATTGGGACTTGTTCACCGGATCCCCTGTTGCCATTATGATGTCTCGGCGAAGTCAAGCTGTAAAGCTCCACAACAAACCCTTAGATATTCTCTGGTCTAGCTATTGCAGGACTGATTGCTCCATCCAGCTCCAACTGCTTCCTAAGAGCTCAGAGTCAGGGTGGGACAGTAAGCCCTTCCTTATGGGAGGCACATGCACTTCTCACACCACTCCTGCCTTATACAATGTCCTCACCCCCTCCTTACAACAGGTGGAGGAAGAACTGCAAGAAAAACTGTCAGGGAGAGATCAGGTTCAGAAAAACAGGTTCTAAAATTGTTGATCATCAGGAAAGTCAAACACGATTAACCCTGTCATTGTCAGACGCCTGATTCATGTGCAGTACAAAAGCTGTGGCATCTTTTTTAAAACTTTTTTTTTTTTCAGGAAAAGTTAGCCTTTACAAAGCAGATGTCGTGCTATGCTCTGCTTTATATATATAAATAAGAATATGCTAAGAAATTACAGTATATGAAGAGAAATTATAGTGTAATATCTCTATGCAGAATCAAAGGTTTTCTGAACTAAAAAAAAGAAATGCATTCAAAAACCCAATTACAAAATTCACCAAAAACACATCGAATAAAAGGGAAAAAGCATAAAAAAGCAGTAAAAAACAACAATCAGAGAAAGATTGTTAATTTTTCTGAGGACGCCTGTAGAAAACACAGGATTTAAGCTACAGGTGAAGATAGCCACCCTAGTATATTGCATTACAAGTATATTGCATTGCAGGCTAGACGGCCAAGGATTTATTTTGTTATTGTACTGCAATGTACTTGTGTTGCATTAAGGTGGTAAAACAGGTTGAGATCAGCTTTGAACAGTAACCTATGTTGAGGTGACAATCTTCAATTTTAGTAACTACAGTAATTTGCCCATCAATCTTTGAACAACAAAGCATATTTTATGGAACAAAAAATAATTTTGTGCTTGTGAGGGAATGGGAGACTTATTAATGCGAGGAGCGGGGACCCCTGCTGTCTTTTTGTGCATGGCAGTCAGCCATCAATGGAAACCCTAGTCAGTTCGGCACCAACACATAGAGATGAATTATGAGAGTACCGTGCATCTCAGGGTTAAGTCCACCATACCTCCAGAATCCTTGAGAGGTCTCCACACAAAGACTGTGTCTCATCATTCTCTAGTTGTCCCAGATACCAAGCTATCGAGACTGGCTCTCCAGAACCACTTAACCGACCCAAGTTTTTACTCTCCATATCGGTCCAGCCCTAACGAACCCGTTGAGACATCAGTCGTCTTGTTTGGACCTCCCACTAAGAAGTTATGACCCATCCTAGATATTGGGAATTATTTCAACCATGAGGTCAAGGGAGAAGATTTCAGTTCGACCCAGGGGGGAGGTGGCAAATACTTGAGGGGGTGCGCTAAGGGTTAAAAGCTGGCTACACACTTTTAGCAAGTGTCATTATTCTGCCATGGAAGCCGCGTCACGTCATGTGTGGAGATTGACCAGAAACTAAGAAAGTTCCTGTGGACTCGAGCGCTTCCCTGGGCCCACATGTTATAAGGAATGGGACTTTGACACATGCAGCTAATTGCAATCCCATAACTGTACCCTACCTTTATATGTACTTCTGGCTGTAATATCTGTATATTCCTCTGTATATATTTGTATTTTCTAGTGCGCCTTTCGGCAATTAAAATGTCAATTAATTTTGGGCTGCTCTTTTATCTCAAATCCCGATTTCCCACGTCCGTGAGTCCGGCTAGTACTTGGGATTGGTAAGTACTGGTATTGGTTTCTGACCCAATATAAGCTTGTTACCGCACCGTTCTGGTGTTATTGGGGGATCCTGGCAGTGACGGACCGGAGGTTTATATATATATTCCTGGCCTGGGACTGGTGATATATATACCGCCCTCACTGCAGAGTGCCACGATAGCCAGTAAGCAACAGGGCAGCCTCTCTGGCGACTACTTACCCTAGGTGCAGTTCCCTGACTGACCTGAGGGTAAGGGTGGTGTCATAGAGCTGTGACTGTGTAAGCTCTATCGCAGATTGGTGACGGCAGGGGGATTTCCTGTATTCTCCCAGCTCTTGTTTTGTTACAGTGCTGAAAGGAGGAGGGGTAGTACAGCTGAGGGGACAGCAATATGAAAGGACAGGTGATAGAAGTGTTTGTACAGAGACAAAGCTCAACTCAGCTGCACTGCCCCTCCCCCCACACTGGCTGCTGTGATGTAAGCTGCAGAAATGTTACCCGCTTATAAGATGGAAATGGGCCCCCTTACATCTTGGGCCTCTGTGTGGCTGCACAGGTTGCACCAATGCAATGTCCGCCCCTGGAATAGAGCTTAACAGTTCATTTACGGTGGCGCAGTGGTTAGCACTGCAGCCTTGCAGCGCTGGAGTCCTGGGTTCTAATCCCACCCTGGACAACATCTGCAAAGAGTTTGTATGTTCTCTCTGTGTTTGCGTGGGTTTCTTCCGGGTACTCTTGTTTCCTCCCACATTCCAAAGACATACTGATAGGGAATTTAGATTGTGAGCCCCATCGGGGACAGCGATGATAATGTGTGCAAACTGTAAAGCGCTGCGGAATATGTTAGCGCTATATAAAAATAAAGATTATTATAAAAAATAAAGATTATTATTATAAAAAAATGTGACTGTCTTTAGAATATTCAGATTGCAGATATCAAGGTATAATGTTATTCAAGTTCGAATGACTTGCATCCCCATATAGACGGCTTAGGAGGGTTGATCCTATTCACTGCTGCCCTTTAAATATTTCCAAAACAAAATCAGCAGACCATTGCAGGTTTGTCTTCTCTAAACCTCAGCAACTAGCAATTATTTGGGGAAAACCGCTTCTAGTCCAATGTCATCCACTGCAGGGGAAATTTACCAATGTAATAGGATGCAGGTACTGAGTATGCCACCACGGAACAGACAGACCAACTGTTGAGGGGAATTTATTAACAGGAGTAAGATTCTCCTCGCAGGGAGTAAACAGGGGGTTAATAGAGATAAAGCAAACAGTAAAGCGGAATCGAAACGGTTAACGAATGTTCTTGTAACTTATCAGTCCAGGGAGGTCCTGACTGGAGAGTCCTTATTCCAACGTGGGTCCAGTCACCAGCAGCGCTTGAAGATCCTGACGCCTCTTCTCTGTCTCCTGGGAACTGGAGACTCCGGGGTTAAGTCTTTGCAGTCTTTTCTCCCAGTGAAGCTGGAAGCAGGAAGTAACACAGCCACTCTGCTGCGAGTCTCTGTGTATTAGGCTGGCAGTCTCTCTCTGCAGCAGCAATGCTACACACACCCTGAGCAGTTTACTTTGCTACACTCAGGGGTCCTGGCTTGTCACTGCGGTCACCGAGACTGCGCGCTCAGGTCACTGTAAGGGGATACGTCTTCTCTGATTACGGAGGCTTCCAAATACACAATCTCACATCCAGCCTTCATTACGGCTGGTATCTCACGGGGAGCACTCTCTTTCGGGGAGCGCAGCGCTGCAGCCTGCTATCTCTCTGGCGCACTGTCCCCTCTGTCCTGCGCGCTCTGCTCTCCCCCTCTTTTCTGACCACACCCCTCTCTCTTCCTCTCTGCCCCCTGCAGTCACATGGTCTCCTCTGTCCAGGGCAGAAAGTCCTTCCCCCAACAACCCAGCTGTCTGACTAAGTGGTTCCAGGTAAGGAGCTGGGAAAGCAACCTCCTTACACCATCATACCATGTCCTATGAGAAACGGTTACAGGATTTGGGAATGTTTAGCTTGTAAAAAAGAAGACTGAGAGGAGAATTAATAGCTGTCTACAAATATCTCAAGGGCTGCCACAGTACAGAAGGATCATCTTTATTCTCATTTAAAGAAGGAAAGACTAGAAGCAATGGGATGAAACTGAATGGGAGGAGACACAGATTAGATATTAGAAAAACTTTTTGACAGTGAGGGTGATCAATGAGTGGGACAGGCTGCCACGAGAGGTAGTGAGTTCTTCTTCAATGGAAGTCTTCAAACAGAGGCTGGACAGACATCTGTCTGGGATGATTTAGTGAATCCTGCATTGAGCAGGGTGTTGGACCAGATGACCCAGGAGGTCCCTTTCAACTCAAATTAGAGGAATTCTTGTCCCGTTAATGCACTGACGTGTGAATTCTGTCGGGAGAGGATTTGCTACTACATCCTACTGATAGATTCGCTTTAAATACATTTGACATAGAAAACATTATTTGTAGATATGTAATTGGTTACCTTTAGTTAATAAAATTGCAATAACTTTCAGTCTGCCATCTTGACTCCTTCATTTTCAGACCCTCTGATAAGCAGATTGCAGCCTGATCCAAGCTTTAAATGTATCTCTTGTATCAGTAATACAGCCTGAATGTGAGTTTCATATATTCAGAGTGTTGCTGTCTTCATAAGTTCATATTTCAGCACAGATTCTTTCCTACACTTACGGTAATTCCTCTACCAGTACCGGAGATATCAGTGTCCGTGTGTAATACTTGTGGCATGCATGTGGCAACCATGTGCTGCATCAGTACCACATGTTCCGGCGCCTGGGGGGCAGCGATACAGTTAGCTCTGTTACCCGGCAATGGGTGCTGAAGATGGCTGTCATCATTTTCGCCTGATCTGCCGGTGATCAGTGCTAGCAGGGGAGAATGCTGAGAGTTATATTCAACTGATAACAGCAAAAGCAGGCGGCAACTGATTACTATTACTTCCATCAGCCCACATCTGCTGCCGCTAATACCAGTGAGACCAAGCGGTGGATGATGGGACTATTATTCCCATGAGCCTACACCAGGCTGTTGCCACTAATAAGTGAGAGCAGGCGGCCGCTTATGGGATTATTCATCAGACGCCACCTGTGCTGTAAATAAATAAATATAAAACCCAGTGTGGGTTCCCCTGTATTTTTGATAACCAGCCAGGCAAAACCGAAGGTTGCGGTCTGCAACCCTCAGCTGTCAGCTTCAGGTCACGCCAGTGATTTGAGACACATTCAGTTTCCCACTGTATCACATCACTGAGAGGAACAGCTAAGTCCATTTATGATTTGGTTGGGTGAAAAAGATGTGCCCAACATTTTGGTGCTTTTTTAGCTATTAGAAGTAGTGACCTGTAGCTGTAATATTCTGACCTTATACAGGACAGCTTATTAATGGTGTTTTTGAGTCCTCCATAAATTTGTCTAAATGTGATAAAATAACACATACTCTTGTTTGCCCAGCCAATACATCCTTGCCATCAGTCACTGCTCATTTCCTGCTGCAGCCAATGCAGATGACATAAGTTTCTGAGCTCAGTGATTGGCAGCAGCGGTGATGTGCGTTGTTGATGTGAAATCCCCGTTGCAGCCAAAACACAGATGCCAGAGCAACGATGAGCTGGCATTGGAGTTGGGGAGGGAGATAAGTAGCTGTCATTATCATTTTACATTGAAGCAATCGATTGAGGTTCAATAATTTTAAAAGTAGAAAACCGCTTTAAGTCCAAGCAACTGTTTATATACAGAAAAAGCTTTCAGTGCAAGGCTGAGTTTCCCCATAAAATCCACATCTATATTGTATCAATAGAAGAATAGAACTTTCAGCGCTGTTTTTCCTTCCTTCTGTGAGGCTGTATATGGTTTAGATCTGTATACAACCTCCTCTTTATTATCTTTAAGGCTGGTTTCACATGTCCTGATATTTTCAGTACCAGAAAAAACAGATATCAGTGTTTGTGTGTGTAATACTTGCATACGAGTGGCAACCTTGTGTCGTCCGTGTGCTGTATGAGTGCCACACGTACTGGCGCCTGGGAAGCAGCGGTACAGTTAGGGCTGTTCCTCGGTGCCAGGTACTGAAGACGGCTGTTATTCTCCTCTGCTCTGCCGGCGATCAGCGCTAGCAGGGGAGTATGTTGAAAGTTATACTCAACTGATAACAGCAAGAGCAGGCGGCAGCTGATGGGACTACTACTCCCATCAGCCTACATCTGCTGCAACTAAAAACAGTGACAGCAGGCGGCAGCTAATGCGAGTATTCATCAGCTGCCGCTTGTACTATGAATAAATAAAAAACCTGACGTGGGTTCCCCCATATTTTCTATAACCAGCCAGGAAAAACTGACAGCTGCGGGCTGCATCCCTCAGCTATCAGCTTCAGCAAGGTTGGTTAGCAAGAATAGAGGGGTCACCACGCTATTTTTTTAAAATTATTTACAAAAATAATAAAAAAAAACAGTGTGGGGTCACCCCATTTTTGACACCCTGTCTTGCTAAAGCAGACAGATGGGGCTGGTATTCTCAGGCTGGTAAGGGGCCATTTATATTGACCCCACCAGCCTAAAAAATAGCATCCCACACCCGCTCAGAAAAGGCACATCTATTATATGCGCCAATTGCCTGGCTCTTCCCACTTGCCCTGTCGCAGTGGCAAGTGGGGTTCATATTTGTGGGGTTGATATAACCTTTGTATTGTCAGGTGACATCAAGCCCTTGGCTTAGTAATGGAGAGGAGTCTATAAGAGAATGATGAGATCTGTATTCAGCACCCAGTGCCGGGTAACAGTGCTAATTGTACCGCTGCTTCCCAGGCGCTGCTACGTGTCACACTGATGACACATGGATATTCTAACTTTTCATTTGCAGAGCAAATGAACAAAAAATATCCCTGTGAGGATGTACATAGCCTTTAGGAAGCAAAGGACAGGCAGGATGTAGAACTATTAATAAAAATAAGTGATCAGGGTTGGGTGAACTAGAAAAATTCAGGAATTAGAGATACAGTACATACATATTATTACATATTTGTTCAAAGCTTATTACACAGGAGTGTGTTTTTTAAGAAATCACTTCCCCGTTCTCTATTTAATCTTCCCTTATATACTCAGCCCCATTCATGTGCTGCATGTAAATCTCTGTTCTCTTACATACATCTTTTACATGCAGACCTTGTGATTGATAGTTTCTATTGATTTTACAACATGCTCATAGACGTAGAATGAAAACTATGCATCGCATCATCCACAAATTATTTCTGCTTCTAAAATATAACGTAATTGTGTTACCGTGGATGATATTACACTTCTGTAAAGCTTTTCAAAAATGTTTTCTTTCTAAAAACCGGAACCACTCATGGTAGCCAGCGTTCACAGAGGATGTATTCCAGCTTCTAAGGTCCTGAATGTGCATAATTATGCAGTAATAAGGAGATAGGTGGCTTTCCTGGCGATATCCCACCAATGGATTCGAGAGATGATTGCCGATAACACAATTTTATCTTGTGGTGTACAATCTACGCGTTTCAAGGTTTTACAACCAGATTGTATCCTGAAGAAGAGGTTGGATAGCTCGAAACGCGTAGATTCTACAGCACAAAATAAAATAGTTTTATCCTCAATCATCTCTCAAATCCATTGGTGGAATATTGCCAGGAAAGCTGTCTATCTCCTTATTACTACCTTCTGGTCCGTGACCCGCCGTTGCTGCAGCTGGTATAGATGTGTAAATTACTGCAATTGCAACAATGCAAGGTGAGCAGGCACCCACTGTTTTCATATCCTCTTACCATGGATAAAACCCTATTTGCTCCGCAGCTTCATCGTGGCCATATTTTTGCAGTAATACAGGTGGGGTTGATGCACAGCCCATAAATCTAAGGGTATATTCACAATCCATGTCCAAAAACTGTATCAAGAAAAACACATTTTTGTGTCATTTTTTGCACGTTTTTTGCGCATAGATTTTTTTGTGATTCTATTAATTCAGGGGTCAAACTTGGAGATTTTGAAAACAGGGCAGCTTCAAGAATTGGCATGTTGCTCCTTTTTCCATAATGAAAAAACAATTTAAAAAAAAACCCTGCACTATAATGCCATGTTCCTATGTGGCGTAAATGGTGTACTTTTTTACCGTTGCCTTTTTTTGTGCAGAAAATCTGCTCTATTTAATTGTCCAAGCCAAATGGATGTCATTGTGCATTGAACTGTGCATTTTTTTAGTGTTTTTTTTTCTATATAGGCGTTAAAGGGGAGCCAGTGAGTCGCCCACCAGGGCAGCGGGGTACTCGATACCGGGTCCGGTATTAAAGGGGAAGTCACGGTGGCTGTGACCCAGTCCGTGGCCCTGGGCGCTCAATAAAGGGGACGGTCTTTAAAGAGAAAAGTGTTTATAAGTCTGTCGTGACGCAATAGTGGGACTCCTCTGGGGGATGTTATTGCAGCACTGATGGTACACTTCCCACAGGTGAAGTGGGGTCCCCAGGGGTCCTAAGGTGTATGGTGGTGATGATGGTAACCAGTAAATGAGTAAAGGACACAAGTTGTAAGTCTTTACCTGGTTTACTGTAATTGGCACGCCACAGTCCAGGGCACCGGCAACAGGTACATAGGAGTCCAGGCAGCCCGGAAACAAGCGGAATCCCCTTGGCAAGTCAGGTTAGGAGCCTTCCACTCTGTGCTTTCTAAAGTCCGTTGCTGCCTGAAGTGTTCCAAACAAGGTCTTAATTGTTTGAGTTCTTTCTCCTGTCCTGGGGCAGGTACCTGTATCGCAGGCAGCTTGAGCTGTACTTTCTGGGGTCTCTACATGGTGACTCCAGGCTCCAGGATGCTGCTGTGCCACAGGCGTAATTTGGGCAATGTCTGTATGATCTTATGCCCTCCGGTTCTGCTGAGTGTCCTGTAGTTCTACTCTAGCCTCCGGCTCCCGGAACCCGGTCTCTGTGCATTGACTCCTCGGAGGCCTGTTCTCAGCCTCCTTGAGCCCTGAATCTCTCCTGGGCTCCTCTCCTGTCTGTCCTCGCTCACAAATTGTCTGTGCAAACTCAACTAGCTCCTCCTCCAAACCAGGATCTTTATCCAGGGAAGCTGCCCTAAAACAGGGTTTTGAGCTCACCCTTCTGGCCTGGATTTGGAAGGTGTTGTGTGTGTGATAACCTGCCAAAGGGAATCTCACTTGTCTCCAGGCATAGCACTACCCTTCCCGAGAGGAAGGCAGCACTACCGTGGTACCCGAACTCCTGAGGTGCAATACCAGGGGAAAAAAAGCATGCAAAACGAAAGTACAGAACTAAAGTTTCTCTCTACAAAAAAAAATTTAAATAAAAAAAATACTGCTGCAAATCTGCACAAAAAATGCATTAAATACAGGGGAAAATGAAGCAAAAATGCAATAATCAGAGAAGCCTATTGTGTATTATGGTGCTGACACTTGCAGACAGTTTGCAGAAGCAGAAAATAAATAGCATTTTAATTAAATGTGAACATGGCTTATGTGTGTTTCCAACTGAAATCAATAGCAAGTTATTCAAATATTATTTTTAAGCAGTTTTGATGTGAATTTTGAAGCCTTTTTCTGCGTTTTTCTTTTTTTCCATCGTTGAAAAATTAGCAACATCTTGAGACGTTTCTGCCTGAAAAAAATGCTTCATATTTGACTAATGACTCAATTGAAACAATTGCTTACTCAGGGAAAAGCCATTGTTTTAATTTTTATGAATAAAATGAAAATAAGCAACTTTGTAAGATATCATAAACACATAAATGTTCTTATTCCTTCTCTTGGATTTATCTTTCGTTAAAAATTCATGGGTAAAATCTGTATCCAGTCAAGACAAATTTTCCAATTACTGATATTGGAAATGACAGTTGGTGCTTTTAAAATTCTATGGAGGGGGAGGAGCCAGAGGCCGACACAGACATTCTGCTGCAAGTTCTATGGAAAGGACAGTTACAGTCCTCCATAGAACTTTATGAGCACCAACTGTCATCTCCTATCTCAGTAATGGGAAAGTCTGTATAATTGAAGTCAGATTGAACTCCAGAATTGAGAATTTGGGGAATGAATGATCGGTTTTGGAGAAGAAAGAAGCGTATATATCTAATAAGATATATTACAAAGTCTCTTAATGTTCATGTGCAGTATTGATTTATGGAAAAAAAAATAAAATGGCGGTTACTTTTTAAGTGTTTTTTACATTTATTTTGAAGCCAGATCATAACAAATAAAGAATTGTGGGCAGGAATGCTTTTATTTTACTTGACAGCCAACTTTCTCTGAAACATACAGTATGTAACTAAAAAAAGATATGGATTTTATCAATGTAATTTTAAGGTTTATGTTACTTTTTCTTACTCAAAAATGTTGCAGAAATGGACAATGGAAAGAGTAGTGGGAGGACTTTTCATTTATTCAGACCGGAAACAACTAAAAAAACAAAAACAGGAGCATAATGTTGCATACCCTGCAGTAAATAAAGAGCAACAGTGCATGAAAATAATAATATAGGGTACTAAGTTTAGTAGTAAGTTTTTTGATAAAAAAAAATGCAAAAGGCATCACACCACTTCACGTTGACCCTAAGTGGGACAGTCCTATCTCTAAGATTAAAAACCTTAGAGCCATCTGTAAGACCTGTCTGCAAAGTTTTACTAGATGATAACTCTAAACTCTAGACCTAGAAAATTCACCCAAAAATTATCCTCTTTACACCCATTCTCTCTTCCTTGATTTTATTTTGTCTTACTGCAATTAAAAATGAGAATGCGTCCTCTTCCTCGCTATGATATGTCTATATGGGTGCAGCAGGATCTCCCGCCTTCCTGTCTGTACGGGAGTTATAATGTATCTTTTGTGGGAGTGTCTCTCCTCGTAATATAGGCTGGATGTGATTTCTGTGTGCCCAGGGCAGTCGTCTTTCCTGTGGATAGGTGATATATTTTGTTTTTGGGATAACCCCTCATGTATTCATTGTCATAGTTAAAATGTCCCAGGTCACAGTGTAAGGTATATGTACTCCAGTAGTGATGTTGTCATTAACCCCTTAATAACAACCAATACGCACTAAAATGGTAGTTGAAAAGGGGCATTATTTCCTCATCGCCGTTTTAAAAAAGCGATCGGGAATAGGTAAATAGGGCGGCTCTGCTGCCAAAATTCTCGCAGGTGACAGCTGTACAATGACAGCTGACATCCTGCGGTATCGGCCCCTGCCAGTTTTGAAACCGATCAGGGCTGATTAACCCCTTAAATACCACTGTCAATCGCAACAGCGGCATTTAAGTGGCTAAAGACCCTCTATGGCAGGATCACGGGTGCTGATCATTGCCATAGTACCCTTAGGTCATCTGATGATTCCAGGGTACGGTTACCTGTAAGTTCTTGCTATAAGCAGTGTCTCACTGACAGTGAAAAAAATAAGATCTGTTCTTGACCCGCTGTCTATTTCTTAATTCTGCCTTCCAAAAATCAGAATAAGGCTCTGCTCACATTTATCCTGCGCTCTCCACTGAGCGCTTATGGGTGAGATTCTGTGTGCATTTCCCAAAATCTATATTTCCAGTGACAGATGACAGACCTGAGTGAAAGCTGTAAAAAAATGTTATATAACCCAAAATGTTACCAATAAAAAGAAACAAACTTTTCCAGCACAAAACAAGCCCTTTTTCAGGGCTGTAATCTATAACTAGAAATATAGGGGTTTCCACGTTATTGGTAGAACAAACAAATAAAGTAGCACTCTGTAGAGCTATAACATGCAAGCAAGAAATATATGAAATTTGAATTGCATCACTGCACTCGAAAATGTGAAAAAATTGAGAATACTTAGCGCATAAATTGGCCAATTTATGTGTACCTGGTAGCCACGATAGCCACGATACGGCGATTCTCACTGCTTGGAACCTGTCTAATGTGATTCCTCTCTTTGGCTAAAGCCTACATTTATATGGGAAGGTAGGATTCATCTGTAATAAAAAAAAAACACCTGAGGCTGAGGGTTGGAGTGCTCACTAAGAGAGCCTAAAGGTACCTTCACACTCAGCGACGCTGCAGCGATACCGACAACGATGTCGATCGCTGCAGCGTCGCTATTTGGTCGCTGGAGAGCTGTCACACAGACAGCTCTCCAGCGACCAACGATCCCGAGGTCCCCGGTAACCAGGGTACACATCGGGTTACTAAGCGCAGAGCCACGCTTAGTAACCCGATGTTTACCATGGTTACCAGTGTAAACGTTAAAAAAACAAACACTACATACTTACCTTCCGCTGTCTGTCCTCCGGCGCTCTGCTTTCCTCTGCACTGTCAGCGCCGGTCAGCCGGAAAGCAGAGCGGTGACGTCACCGCTGTGCTTTCCGGCTGACCGACGCTGACACAGGATGCAGGAGGAGTGCAGAGAAGCAAAGCGCCGGGGACAGACAGCTGAAGGCCCTGCGCTTAGTAACCCGATGTTTACCCTGGTTACCAGTGAAGACATCGCTGAATCGGCGTCACACACGCCGCTCCAGCGATGTCAGCGGGAGATCCAGCGACGAAATAAAGTCCTGGACTTTCCTCAGCGACCAACGATCTCCCAGCAGGGGCCTGATCGTTGGTCGCTGTCACACATAACGATTTCCTTAACGATATCGTTGCTACGTCACAAAAAGCAACGATATCGTTAACGATATCGTTATGTGTGAAGGTACCTTAATGCTGCCGTCACACTAGCAGTATTTGGTCAGTATTTTACCTCAGTATTTGTAGCCAAAACCAGGAGTGCGTGATAAATGCAGAAGTGGTGCATATGTTTCTGTTATACTTTTCCTCTAATTGTTCCACTCCTGGTTTTGGCTCACAAATACTGATGTAAAATACTGACCAAATACTGCTAGTGTGACGGCAGCCTAAGTATACAAGTATCAAATGACTGACTGTTAGCTTCCAAAACAGAAATCAGGTGTGAAAAGGTGCTTACTAAGAGTAGCCATCTCCATATATAACCAACAAATATGCGGATGCGGATGTAAAGTAGACATATGGCAAGTGTTATTTACTGAATATTTTGCACAGCATGACAAACTGGTTTAGGGGTATAAAAATTTAAAGTTTGAAAATGATAAACTTTTCACATTTTTTGGCCAAAGAGATACTTTTACAAATAAACACAAAACATATCGACCTACATTTACCACTAACATAAAGTACAATGTGTCATGAAAAAAACTGTCTCATAATCACTGGGTATATGTTTAAGCATGCCTCAGATATTACCATATGAAGTGACACAGGTCAAATTTAAAAAATGTGGCCTCGTGATTAAGGTCAAAATTGTCTCAGTCACAAGGGGGTAAATAGCCTGTAACATCCCTTTGTACTTTCTTTACATTTTCAGTATACTTTTCATTTCAGAGTTGTGTGAATTAATAAAATTTGTCCAAAAGGTAAATTGAGATTATTCTGCATCGCGACCAATAGATTATTGGAAGAATAATAGAAAAGATGACAATTTTTCAAAAAGACGTGGCTGGGTTGGACATACTTGAAAAATTGAGGAAATAGACATACACACTTTATTTTTTATGCAAATACTTCCTTACGCACATGTACATATATTTCTTATGCAATCACTGACCTATCCTCCAATAATCTTGCAATACATGCTATGGCTTTATTGGTGAACACTGTGAGTCAAAGTTAAAGGTTCTGTTTTTTTACATTTGCTGATAAACATCTTCATGTAATGATTATGATTGTGGCTAATGTTCACTGTGAGCATGTTTCCCAAATAATTTCAGAGGACTTTTTTACTGAACATTTCCATCTTATTTAACTCCTTTACCCCCATGGGTGGTTTGCACGTTAATGACCGGGCCAATTTTTACATTTCTGACCACTGTCTCTTTATGAAGTTATAACTCCGAAACGCTTCAACGGATCTTAGCGATTCTAAGATTGTTTTCTTGTAACATATTGTACTTCATGATAGTGGTAAAATTTCTTCGATATAACTTGCGTTTATTTGTGAAAAAAATGGAAATTTGGCGAAAATTTTGAAAATTTTGCAATTTTCCAAATTTGAATTTTTATTCTGTTAAACCAGAGAGTTATGTGACGCAATAATATAGTTAATAAATAACATTTCCCACATGTCTACTTTACATCAGCACAATTTTGGAAACAAAATTTTTTTTTCTAGGAAGTTATAAGGGTTAAAATTTGACCAGCAATTTCTCATGTTTACAACAAAATTTACAAAACCATTTTTTTTAGGGACCACCTCACATTTGAAGTCATTTTGAGGGGTCTATATGGCAGAAAATACCCAAAAGTGACATCATTCTAAAAACTGCACCCCTCGAGGTGCTCAAAACCACATTCAAGAAGTTTATTAACCCTTCAGGTGTTTTACAGCGGCAGAAGCAACATGGAAGGAAAAAATTAACATTTTACTTTTGAGTCACAAAAATGTTCTTTCAGCAATCATTTTTTTAATTTCCCAAGGGTAAAAAGAGAAAATGGACCTCAAAAGTTGTTATCCAATTTGTCCCGAGTACGCTGATACCCCACATGTGAGGGGGAACCACTTTTTGGGCGCTTGGCAGGGCTCAGAAGGAAAGGAGCGCCGTTTGACATTTTCAAGCTAAAATTGGCTGGAATTGCGATCGGACGCCATGTCGCGTTTGGAGAGCCCCTGATGTGCCTAACAGTGGAAATCCCCCACAAGTGACCCCATTTTGGAAACTAGTCCCCCTAAGGAACTTATCTAGAAGTATCGTGAGCAATTTTATCCCCAAGTGCTTCACGAAAGTTTATAACGCCCGGGCGTGAAAATAAAAAATCCTATTTTATCCACAAACATGATCGTTTAGTCCCCAATTTTTTATTTTCTCAAAGGTAAAAGGAGAAATTCGACCCCAAAAGTTGTTGTCCAATTTCTCCTGAGTACGCTGATACCCCATATGTGGGGGGAACCACTGTTTGTGCACATGGCAGGGCTCAGAAGGAAGGAGCGCCGTTTGACATTTTCAAGCTAAAATTGGCTGGAATTGAGATCGGACGCCATGTCGCGTTTGGAGAGCCCCTGATGTGCCTAAACAGTGGAAACCCTCCACAAGTGACCCCATTTTGGAAACTAGACACCCTAAGGAACTTATCTAGATGTGTCGTGAGCACTTTTATCCCCAAAGTGCTTCACGAAAGTTAATAACGCCCGGGCGTGAAAATAAAAAATCCTATTATTTCCACAAACATGATCGTTTAGTCCCCAATTTTTTATTTTCTCAAAGGTAAAAGAAGAAATTGGACCAAAAAGTTGTTGTCCAATTTCTCCTGAGTACGCTGATACCCCATATGTGGGGGGAACCACTGTTTGGGCGCATGGCAGGGCTCAGAAGGAAAGGAGCGCCGTTTCACATTTTCAAGCTAAAATTGGCTGGAATTGAGATCGGACGCCATGTCGCATTTGGAGAGCCCCTGATGTGCCTAAACAGTGGAAACCCCCCACAAGTGACCCCATTTTGGAAACTAGACCCCCTAAGAAACTTATCTAGATGTGTCGTGAGCACTTTTATCCCCCAAGTGCTTCACGAAAGTTTATAACGCCCGGGCGTGAAAATAAAAAATCCTATTTTTTCCACAAACATGATCGTTTAGTCCCCAATTTTTTATTTTCTCAAAGGTAAAAGGAGAAATTGGACCAAAAAGTTGTTGTCCAATTTGTCCTGAGTACGCTGATACCCCATATGTGGGGGGGAACCACTGTTTGGGCACATGGCAGGGCTCAGAAGGAAAGGAGCGCCGTTTGACATTTTCAAGCTAAAATTGGCTGGAATTGAGATCGGACGCCATGTCGCATTTGGAGAGCCCCTGATGTGCCTAAACAGTGGAAACCCTCCACAAGTGACCCCATTTTGGAAACTAGACACCCTAAGGAACTTATCTAGATGTGTCGTGAGCACTTTTATCCCCAAAGTGCTTCACGAAAGTTTATAACGCCCGGGCGTGAAAATAAAAAATCCTATTATTTCCACAAACATGATCGTTTAGTCCCCAATTTTTTATTTTCTCAAAGGTAAAAGAAGAAATTGGACCAAAAAGTTGTTGTCCAATTTCTCCTGAGTACGCTGATACCCCATATGTGGGGGGAACCACTGTTTGGGCGCATGGCAGGGCTCAGAAGGAAAGGAGCGCCGTTTGACATTTTCAAGCTAAAATTGGCTGGAATTGAGATCGGACGCCATGTCGCATTTGGAGAGCCCCTGATGTGCCTAAAAAGTGGAAACCCCCCACAAGTGACCCCATTTTGGAAACTAGACCCCCTAAGAAACTTATCTAGATGTGTCGTGAGCACTTTTATCCCCCAAGTGCTTCACGAAAGTTTATAACGCCCGGGCGTGAAAATAAAAAATCCTATTTTTTCCACAAACATGATCGTTTAGTCCCCAATTTTTTATTTTCTCAAAGGTAAAAGGAGAAATTGGACCAAAAAGTTGTTGTCCAATTTGTCCTGAGTACGCTGATACCCCATATGTGGGGGGGAACCACTGTTTGGGCACATGGCAGGGCTCAGAAGGAAAGGAGCGCCGTTTGACATTTTCAAGCTAAAATTGGCTGGAATTGAGATCGGATGCCATGTCGCATTTGGAGAGCCCCTGATGTGCCTAAACAGTGGAAACCCCCCACAAGTGACCCCATTTTGGAAACTAGACCCCCTAAGGAACTTATCTAGATGTGTCGTGAGCACTTTTATCGCCCAAGTGCTTCACTAAAGTCTATGATGCCCGACATGAAAATAAAAAATTCTATTTTTTTCCAACAAAAATGATCTTTCACCCCCAATTTTTTGTTTTCCCAAGGGTAACAGGAGAAATTGGACCCGAAAAGTTGTTGTCCAATTTGTCCTGAGTACGCTGGTACCCCATATGTGGGAGAAAACTACTGTTTGGGCACACTTTGGGGCTCGGAAGGGAAGTAGTGACGTTTTGGAATGCAGACTTTGATGGAATTGTCTGCGGGCATCATGTTCCATTTGGTGAGCCCCTGATGTGCCTAAACAGTAGAAACTCCCCACAAGTGACCCCATTTTGGAAACTTGACCCCCTAAGGAACTTATCTAGGTGTGTCGTGAGAATTTTGAACCTCCAAGTGCTTCACTAAAGTCTATGATGCCCGGCGTGAAAATAAAAAATTCTATTTTTGTCCCACAAAAATGAACTTTCAGCCCCAAATTTTAATTTTCCCAAGGGTAACAGGAGAAATTGGACCCCAAACGTTGTTGTCCAATTTGTCCTGAGTACGCTGGTACCCCATATGTGGGAGAAAACTACTGTTTGGGCACACTTCGGGGCTCGGAAGGGAAGTAGTGACGTTTTGGAATGCAGACTTTGATGGAATTGTCTGCGGGCATCATGTTCCATTTGGTGAGCCCCTGATGTGCCTAAACAGTAGAAACTCCCCACAAGTGACCCCATTTTGGAAACTTGACCCCCTAAGGAACTTATCTAGGTGTGTCGTGAGAATTTTGAACCTCCAAGTGCTTCACTAAAGTCTATGATGCCCGGCGTGAAAATAAAAAATTCTATTTTTTTCCCACAAAAATGAACTTTCAGCCCCAAATTTTAATTTTCCCAAGGGTAACAGGAGAAATTGGACCCCAAAAGTTGTTGTCCAATTTGTCCTGAGTACGCTGGTACCCCATATGTGGGAGAAAACTACTGTTTGGGCACACTTCGGGGCTCAGAAGGGAAGTAGTGACGTTTTGGAATGCAGACTTTGATGGAATTGTCTGCGAGCATCATGTTACATTTGGTGAGCTCCTGATGTGCCTAAACAGTAGAAACTCCCCACAAGTGACCCCATTTTGGAAACTTTACCCCCTAAGGAACTTATCTAGGTGTGTCGTGAGAATTTTGAACCTCCAATTGCTTCACTAAAGTCTATGATGCCCGGCGTGAAAATATAAAATTCTATTTTTTTCCCACAAAAATGATCTTTCAGCCCCCACCTTTTTATTTTCCCAAGGGTAACAGGAGAAATTGGACCCCAAAAGTTGCTGTCCAATTTGTTCTGAGTACGCTGGTACCCCATATGTGGGAAAAAACTGTTTGGGGACTTCGGGACTCAGAAGGGAAGCAGTGACGATTTGGAATGCAGACTTTGATGGACTAGTTCTGAGGGCGTCGTGTTCCGTTTGCAGAGCCCCTGATATGCCTAAACAGTAAAAAAAAACACAAGTGACATCATTTTGGAACCTAGACCCCCAAGGAACTTACTTAGATGTGCCCCCTCTTTGGAACTAATCTACTGGTTCCTGTTAAGTAAATTAGTAGTGCATGGAGGTGTGGTACAATTTGAAGCAGTCCTTCATACACAGGCCAGGTTTGTTGGGGCAGGTGTCGCATTGATAGATGGTGTCCTTGCGTACTCCTCTTTTGTAGCACACTCGGCACCTTTTTTGCGGCTTACCTTTTCTATCAGTTGGCGGGACCACCCCCGGAAAATACTGACCTGGTACGATACGAGCACCCACAGTTCCGGAAGTACTGGGGCCCGCTCCTTCCCTCGTGCCAAATATCAGGGCCTTAACCACTACCTCCTGGAACTGAAGGTATGACGTATCAGTGTGTCGTGCACATCGTGACAGCAGGAAAGCATTGAGCATTGCCATTTGTACGATGTACACGGACAGCTTTTTGTACCACACCTTGGCCTTCCTCAAAGCACTGTACGGTTGGAGGAGTTGATCGGAGAGATCAACGCCCCCCATGTTTTTGTTGTACCCCAGTACACAGTCCGGTTTGCAGACCTGTGTAGAGGTACCCCGTACACTGCCGAGTGCACTGCCATCACCGGGGTTGGTGGTCAAGAGAAGGACATCCCTCTTGTCCTTGTACTTGACCACCAGCAGGTGGTCGATACATTGGGCTTTGCTCTCACCTTTTCTGAGCATCTGCCCAAGTAGCGTCTTCGGGAGGCCTCTCTGATTTTTGCGGACAGTACCGCATGCTGCGGTACCTCGTGCAGAGAGGGATTTGTAGAGTGGGATGCTGGAATAAAAGTTATCGGTGTAGAGGTGATAACCTTTATCCAGCAGTGGGTGCACCAAATCCCACACAATTTTCCCACTCACTCCCAGGATGGAAGGACACTCAGGCGGTTCAATCCTGCTGTCCTTCCCTTCGTACACTCTAAAGCTGTAGGTGTACCCTGAGGTACTCTCACACAGCTTGTAGAGTTTGATTCCGTACCTGGCCCTTTTGCTGGGCAGGTATTGACGGAATCTGAGCCGCCCCTTAAAATGAACCAAGGACTTATCCACGCAGATGTCCCTTTTGGGCACGTACACTTCAGCAAACTTTTTGCTGAAGTGTTCGATGACCGGCCGAACTTTGAACAGACGGTCAAAATTGGGGTCATCTTGTGCGGGACACTGTGCATTATCGTTGTAATGCAGGAACTTATGGATGGCCTCAAAACGCGTCCGAACCATGACCATTCGGAACACTGGAGTGTTATATAAAATATCTATACTCCAATATTGCCGAATTTCTGGCTTCTTCACGATCCCCATGTGGAGGACCAGGCCCCAAAACTGCATCATTTCAACTGCGTCTACAGGAGAACAGTTAGAAAATGATGAACCGGGGTTTTGCTCCAAAAATTGCCGAGCATACAAATTAGTTTGCTCCACCATGAGGTTAACGAAAGCCTCAGAGAAAAAGACTTTGAAAAAGTCTATTTCTGTGGGGCCGGTGGTGTCAAACTTGATTCCTGATTCTGCCACAAAATCAGCAATCAGTGGCTCGTAATTTTCAGGGGGCGAGGTCCATATGGGGTCCGAAGAGGGTCGCACTGGTTCATCTTCAGGAGTGGGCGCTGCCTGATCTTCTCTCCTGGGGCATCTGCGTGGCGGTTCCGCAGGACCCGAGGAGGAAGATGAGGAGGAGGAGGAGGAAGAGGATGAAGAATCTGAAGAGTAAAGGAATGTGGGATCCTCTCCCTCGCTATCAGTGTCGGAGGCAAGGAAAGCATATGCCTCCTCCAATGAATAGCGCTGCTGGGACGAACGGGACATTTTTTTTGTGAGTATGGTGCTTGGGTGTAATATTTATTGGTAACTATGTGTACGTGTGTGGGGGGGGGGATAGTGTTTGGTGCAAACTATTCTGAAAGGAAAAAGCTAAAGGAAAAAAAAGCAAATAAGGAAAAAAAAAATACCTGTGAAAGGAAAAGTCTAAAACAGCAGGCCCTAGCTCTGATAAGTGAACTGCGTCACTTATCAAAGTTCGGCGACTGCTGGGTGTGTGAACGGGGATGTGGAAAAAAAACGGCAGGCACGAGAGCTCTGATAAGTGAACCGCGTCACTTATCAAAGTTCAGCGGCGGCTGGGTGCACGGACGGGGATGTGAAAAAAAAAAAGAAACGAAAGGCACGGGTTTAGACGCAGCGGCTGGGTGCGCGCAAGGGGATGTGAAAAAAAGAAAAAGAAATGAAAGGCATGGGTTTAGACGCAGCGGCTGGGTGCGCGCAAGGGGATGTGAAAAAAAGAAAAAGAAATGAAAGGCACGGGTTTAGACGCAGCGGCTGGGTGCGCACAAGGGGATGTGAAAAAAAAAGAAACGAAAGGCACGGGTTTAGACGCAGCGGCTGGGTGCGCGGACGGGGATGTGGAAAAAAAAAAAGAAACGAAAGGCACGGGTTTAGATGCAGCGGCTGGGTGCGCGGACGGGGATGTGGAAAAAAAAAAGAAACAAAAGGCATGGGTTTAGACGCAGCGGCTGGGTGCGCGCAAGGGGATGTGAAAAAAAAGAAACGAAAGGCACGGGTTTAGACGCAGCGGCTGGGTGCGCGGACGGGGATGTGGAAAAAAAAAAAAGAAACGAAAGGCACGGGTTTAGACGCAGCGGCCGGGTGCGCGGACGGGGATGTGGAAAAAAAAAAAGAAACGAAAGGCACGGGTTTTGACGCAGCAGCTGGGTGCACGGACAGGGATGTGAAAAAAAAACAAAGAAACGAAAGGCACGGGTTTAGACGCAGCGGCTGGGTGCGCGCAAGGGGATGTGAAAAAAAAAAAAGAAACGAAAGGCACGGGTTTAGACGCAGCGGCTGGGTGCGCGGACGGGGATGTGTAAAAAAAAAAAAGAAACGAAAGGCACGGATTTAGACGCAGCAGCTGGGTGCGCGCAAGGGGATGTGAAAAAAAAAAAGAAACGAAAGGCACGGATTTAGACGCAGCGGCTGGGTGCACGGCCGGGGATGTGGAAAAAAAAAAAGAAACAAAAGGCACGGGTTTAGACGCAGCAGCTGGGTGCGCGCAAGGGGATGTGAAAAAAAAAAAGAAACGAAAGGCACGGGTTTAGGCGCAGCGGCTGGGTGCGCGGACGGGGATGTGGAAAAAAAAAAAGAAACGAAAGGCACGGGTTTAGACGCAGAAGCTGGGTGCGCGCAAGGGGATGTGAAAAAAAAAAAAAGAAACGAAAGGCACGGGTTTAGACTCAGCGGCTGGGTGCGCGGACGGGGATGTGGAAAAAAAAAAGAAACGAAAGGTACGGGTTTAGACGCAGCGGCTGGGTGCGCGCAAGGGGATGTGAAAAAAAAAACAAAAAACGAAAGGCACGGGTTTAGACGCAGCGACTGGGTGCGCGGACGGGGATGTGGAAAAAAAAAAGAAACGAAAGGCACGGGTTTAGATGCAGCGGCTGGGTGCGCGGACGGGGATGTGGAAAAAAAAAAAGAAACGAAAGGCACGGGTTTAGACGCAGCGGCTGGGTGCGCGCAAGGGGATGTGAAAAAAAAAAGAAACGAAAGGCACGGGTTTAGACGTAGCGGCTGGGTGCGCGGACGGGGATGTGGGAAAGAAAAGTGAGCACGAGTATTGATCGGTGAACTGCGTCACCAATCAACGCTCGGCGGCGCTAAGGGGGGAGAAAAAGAAAAGCGAGCACGAGTGTTGATCGGTGAAGTGCGTCACCAATCAACGCTCGGCGGCTGCTAAATTTGGGCACAGACGGACGCGGCGCAAAGTGGGGGTGGAGGGGGAAGGGGAGGGGGGATAAGGGTAAGGGGGTGTGAAGTAAGATCGGGCCGGGATCGGGGATGAACACTTACGTTTGTAGTCTCTCTTCTTTCTTCTGTCTTCTGTCTTCTTTCTTTTTTCTTTAGCAAGAATTGTGGTGTCACGGGCTACTGTGGCACCACAAGTCTCAGCACAGGAGGGAATCTGTCAGCGTGACCGCTCTGCAGGAATCCTCACCAAGTGTGAGGATTCCTGAAGAGCGGTCAGACAGGTCAGAGACAGGTGAGACAGGTCACAGAGCGGTCACACCGCTGCTGTGACCTGTCATTGGTGGGATCGAATGATCACAGCCATCCCACCAATCAGAGGAGGCCCTGGTGACGCCGGTGTTGCTAGGCACCAGCCTATGATCGGAGCTCACAGCTCCGATCATAGGCAGGTCACTGTCAGGTCACCATCAGGGCAAAGCGCGGGCACACCGCTGCTGTACCCTGATTGGCAGAGCTGCAGGATCTGGCAACGGAGGTGGCAGGGAGATGAGGCAGTGCACAGGCTTCATGGATTTCCAAGCGGGGCACAGCGCGGTAACACCGCCGCTGTGCCCTGCGATTGGCGAGATCGATGTGATCATCGATCGCACCAATCCGGCAGGTCTGTTACTCTCGCGCCAATCAGAGCTGCAGGATCCGGAGCAGCAGGGCAGCTGAGGAAGGCTCCGGATCAGGTATTTTTAGGCAGGGCACAGCGCGGTAACACCGCCGCTGTGCCCTGCGATTGGCGCGATCGATGTGATCCTCGATCGCGCCAATCCGGGGGGGTTTTGGCCGGTGCCTGAGTTGCCAGGCACCGGCCCCAGGATCGAGTACATCGGTACTCGATCCTAGCCTGGGACCTCACTGTTTTAGCCAAGCTGATTGGCTGAAACAATGAGAAAGGCTGTGATTGGCTGTTCAGAATTGAACAGCCAATCACAGCGATCGTGAGGCGGGGGAGGACACCATACCTCAGGAGGCCGAGGCCATCTTCCCCAAGGTAAGATGGAGTCAGAATTTTAATGCGATCACCGCGACTTAAGTCGCAGTGTCGCATTAAAGGGCATGACATACTATCCCGTCGCTGGTCATAGGGGCACATCCCACCTCGACGGGATAGTACGTCTAATGTCAGAAAGGGATTAATTTTTGTTCTGTAACTATAAGCTCTATCGATGTCGAATCCTGTCATGTTGTCTAATAACTGTCTACAAATATCTGAAGGCATGTCACAGTGTAGAGGGATCATCATTATTCTCATTTGCACATGGAAACACGAGAAGCAATGGAATGAAACTGAAACTGAAAAGATACAGATTAGATATTAGAAAAAAAACTTTTTGACAGTGATGGTGATCAATGAGTGGAACAGGCTGCCACGAGAGGTGGTGAGTTCTCCTTCAATGGAAGTCTTCAAGCAGAGGCTGGACAGACATTGGTCTGAGATGGTTTAGTGAATCCTGCATTGAGCAGGGGGTTGGACACGGTGAGTCTGGAGGTCCCTTTCACCTATAACATTCTGTTATTCTTTGAAGTTCCATTTAGCCATTTTGCTTTTTTTTTTCTTAAAAATGTGACTGAGCATCTATCAGTAGCCATAGTAATTTAGGAGAAATCCAGCTAAAGGTTATGAATGCAAATCTGATATCCATGCGGCACAAGATCCATATGATGGATCACCTTCTCTATACCTCCTGATGAACCAGTACTACAATGGGGAAACGCGTCAATGTCGCGGTGAACTGGTAGCTATTTGGAGTTTTGTTTTGAGTAATATCACTGTGCCACCCCTGGCTTTTGGTTGTAGAAAATCTGGTAAATATTTGGGGTCTTTTGTATTTGTGAAACCCATCCTTTGTTCCCTACCTTCATTGGGCCATGCATCCCTTGTCCTTACATTTACATATAGTCAGTACACATTGACAAGTTGCTCTTAGCATTTTATCTGCGCTATCTCAAGGATAATTTCTTCTTTATAATGTACATTTGGACACTGCTTCTGGCCCCCTTATAACTAATGTTTTTTCACATAAGGGGCTTACTAATTCATGTAAGGCTCACCTAGGGCAAGACCACGGTGAGTTGGGGCGACATTCTTGCGTGCTTTTATAGGGTGCCAACTTCCGCAGTCAGGTAGGGTTATCCTTTGGGTGCATTGTTTAGGTAGAGCGTCCTCCTTCCCCTTATCCCTCGTACCCTTAGCCTTAAATAGAGTAGTGGATATGTATTGTGACTACCTAGAATTTTTCTAGGACAAATTTGTAGTTTAACTTTTAACTATTAATAAAGATCTTCTTTTATCTTGGATAAAGATCTTCTTTTATCTTGGATGGTTTTTGTGTATGTTAGACACCTATCAGTAGCCATAGTAATTTAAAATGAGGATGATAAGGGAGAGAAATACAAACATACAGTATGAAAAAGTAGTTGATCTGACACTCATGGGAATTTCATAAAATAAAAAAGTTAAAAGCATAATCATTAGGTGAAGCAAAAATGTTAATGGAAAAGAAGCATGAGTATTGTATGCGATTCGAATATGTTTCTCTCTGATTCTTGACCATAACTGTTTGCTCGGTTTACAGGATGTAAAATTAACAGCATGTAAAAATAACAAACAAACAATGCACTAAATGTTTTTCAACTAATAGCAGACAAAAGACTGGCACTTTTTACATAGCAGTGAACACTACTTTCCCCCGCTCTACAGACCTCCTAAAGTTTCCTACCAGTGGTGCTCCATTTCTTTAGTATTGACATAGTCAAATTCATCAACAAACCAAATAGTGGCATAGGATGCTGAAACAATGACTATTTTGCATACTCCTACACTTCTATGGACCTCACAATATGTCAAGCATGCCGAGATGAGGAGACTTTTAAGCCACAATGCTCCTCTGGGAAATATGCAAATTGTCTCTTCAGAGGGGAAGAGGACTAGAACTCTAGTGCCACCTATATGAAGTGGCAATCCTAAAAGTGAGTGTCGACCCTTTGTCACATGACTTAGGATAAAAGCCAAACCAGAATCTCAATTTGCAAAAACTGTGTTTTTGGGTGCTGCCCCTTGTCAGTGCAAAGTGTGAGATCTGGTTTAGCTAGGTGAGACATGTCTGACCAGGATCCAAGGAGTAACATTTCTCCATAAGGAGAGTAACATGTCAAGCATGCTGAAATGAGGAGACTTTTAAGCCGCAATGCTCCTCTGGGCTACAAATTGAAATTCTGGTTTGGCTTTTATCCTAAGTCATGTGACAAGGCTCGTTAATGGGTTGACATTGACTTTTAGGATTGCTAAACCAGACCTGAACCCAATCGAGATGGTTTGGGGTGAGCTGCACCGCAGAGTGAAGGCAAAAGGGCCAACAAATGTTAAGCATCTCTGGGAACTCCTTAAAAATTGTTGGAAGACCATTCCCGGTGACTACCTCTTGAAGCTCACCAAGAGAATGCCAAGAGTGTGCAGAGCAGTCATCAGAGCAAAAGGTGGCTACTTTGAAGAACCTAGAATATAAGACATAATTTCAGTTGTTTCACCCTTTTTTGTTAAGTATATAATTCCACATGTGTTAATTCATAGTTTTGATGCCTTCAGTGTGAATGTACAATTTTCATAGTCATGAAAATACAGAAAAATCTTTAAATGAGAAGGTGTGTCCAAACCTTTGGTCTGTACTGTACATTTCCATGAGGAGTAACAAAGGACTAGAACAACACAAAGTTCTAGTAAGATGATACAGAGTTATTGTTTTATTGAAAATGCAAGTATTTTCTAAAACAGACTTGTCAGGAAGAGGAGAGATCCTCTTATTAATTTTAATTGGAAAAATTGGTTTATTTTAATTGGAAAAATAGTTTTATTTCTTTTCTATATCTCTTTTTCGAAAATTATTTCTTGTTCATTATTTTCCTGCTTTTTGAAGCTTTTTTACTTTCAACTCTTTTGTCCTCTGCCTTAACCCTCTAAAGCCATCACGGCCTTTCCGTTAATGAGTACATGCATTTCATAATGTTCAGACTACTTCAAGTGTCTCTTGACATGTGTAAATATGTCTTAGCAGTTTTCTTTAACTGTTAAAAATAAGACTGTGAGAAGAATATGGGAACTGTAGATTTAAAGGTCAGACTCATAATCAGCACAAGGTAAAATATAGTAAAAAATGTCATAGTGATGCTTAAATAAACATTTTGAATAACGTATTGTGAAGGATTAGAAAAACATGGCTGCATTATTCCCCAAAACAGCACCACACCTGTCCTTATGGCTCTATGTTGTATTTCAGCCGCATCCTACTCACTTGTTTCATGTTACGTTTCTGTAACTTTTTTATATTGTGAACAAAAAACTGGTGTAAAAATTATGCAAATGGCTGCACTGTAAAGCAATTATGTCTGAGTTATTAATGCATACGTTGCGTCCGTTTGCACCAGCTTATGCGGTGTGTTTTTTTTTACGGATCTGTTTTTTAAATGAAATGGAGAAGGGAGTGTCAGGAGATCATATGACTCATTTCCTAGGAAAAAATAAACCAAACTGACGAAAATACGGGTGCAAACATATGCAAATGCTATTTACCTCTCGATATACAGATAGATGGATAATTGATAAACAGAATAGATAGATAGAGAATAGATAAATCGATATGGGATAGATAGATAGATAGATAGATAGATAGATAATAGATAGATAGATAGATAGATAGATAGATAGATAGATATGGGATAAATAGATAGATAGATATATAGATAGATAGATAGATATGGGATAGATAGATAGATGATAGATAAATAATAAAGCGATAGATAGAGAATAGATGGATAGATAGATGGATAGATAATAGACAGATCGATAGATAGAAGGATAGATAATAGAAATATAGATATGAGATATATGATAGATAGATAGATCTCTACGGGCCTCTCGGGGGTCTGTGCGGCCTGCTTTACTGCTTCAATGGCAGTGATTGACACATTAGCCAATGATGGGACAGTAGTAGTGCCATCATCCAGCTAATGTGTTGAATGTAAAAAAAACACTGTACATACACCATACATACATACATACAACATACTACATACATACAACATACATACTACATACATACATACATACTACATACATACATACAACATACTACACACATACAGCATACATACTACATACATACAACATACATACTACATACATACTACTTGCATGGTACATACATACTACATACTACATACATACAACATGCTACATACATACTACATACATACATACTACATACTACACACATACAACATGCTACATACATACAACATACATACAACATACATAATACATACATACAACATACATACTACATACATACTACATACTACACACATACAACATGCTACATACATACTACATACATACTACATACTACATACATACTACTTGCATACTACATACATGCTGCATACTACATACATACTACATACATACATACTACATACATACTACATACATACTACATACTACACACATACAACATGCTACATACATACTACATACATACTACATACTACATACATACTACATGCATACTACTTGCATACTACATACATGCTGCATACTACATACATACTACATACATACTACATACATACTACATACATACTACATACATACAACATGCTACATACATACTACATACATGCTGCATACTACATACATACTACATACATACATACAACATACATACTACATACATACTACACGCATACAACATGCTACATACATACTACATACATACTACATACATACTACATACATACTACATACTACATACATACAATACATACATACAGACATACAGTACATATAACATGGAGTGCTTAGTTCATGCTAGACAGCCCGGGAATTTACAGGAACTGGAGGCTTGTTGCCAAGAAGAGTGGGCAGCTTTACCATCTGTTAAAATAAAGAACCTCATCCACAAATACCACAAAAGACTTCAAGCTGTCATTGATGTTAGAGGGGGCAATATACAGTATTAAGAAGTGGGGTATGTGAACTTTTGATCAGGGTCATTTGGATGTTTTGGTTGTAATTATGATATAAAAAGAGAAAACACAGTAGTTTGACAATAAATGGCTTCACCCAACAACTAACCACGAGTGGAGGAAACGTTTTGGTGTTATCATTCATATTCTCTGAAAAAAGGCCAAGAAAGCAATAATTCTGCCGGGGTATGTAAAACTTTGAGCACAACTGTAGATAGATAGATAGATAGATAGATAGATAGATAGATAGATAGATATGGGATAGATAGATAGATATTAGATAGATAGATAGATAGATATTAGATAGATAGATAGATAGATAGATAGATAGATAGATATTAGATAGATAGATATATAGATATATTTGATCCCTAATCAAAGTCATGTTATGTTTGTGTGTGTGTGTAGCCCATTCACTATCTCCATCTACCCCCACCCCCTGAAGATGGCTGGACCATCATTGTAAATACATCATTGTAAATACACACCTGTACTTTGTATCTCCCCCACCTCATTGTAGATTGTAAGCTCTCACGAGCAGGGTCGTCTTGTGTTGCTCTAATTATTGTATTGTTAACGTTGTTACTTATGACTGTTGTGTTTGAAACTGTTAAACTGTAAAGCGCTGCGGAATATGTTGGCGCTATATAAATAAAGATTATTATTATTATAGATAGATATGAGATAGATAGATAGATAGATAGATAGATAGATAGATAGATAGATAGATGACTTAAGCTGCAGAACAAGAATCTGCCCATGTAGTTTTTTTCTAAAATCTTTATTCAATTCTTGGGATGCCATCCTGTGCTGTTCATGTTTTTCTCGGACCCGTAGACTTGTATTGACACTTTTCATTGGTGATAGTAGAGAAAAATGGGCATGTCTCCTTGAGTTTTGCACGGGTATGTAAATAGCAGTAGATTTTAATGGGTAACTGTTCTAACTGATAAACTTCTAACTGCACGGTACATGAAAGAACTGATAAAATAGTTGTGG
The DNA here is from genome assembly GCF_032444005.1 of Ranitomeya imitator. Classification (NCBI taxonomy): domain Eukaryota; kingdom Metazoa; phylum Chordata; class Amphibia; order Anura; family Dendrobatidae; genus Ranitomeya; species Ranitomeya imitator. Next base: position 761,333,262 of record NC_091284.1, read on the forward strand.
TGGGGCAAAATTAATGAATGAATGAATGATGCCTAAAATAAAAGTTAAAAAGAAAATCTGGAGTAGGATGTGTTAGCTGCACAGAGTTAGGAACTCTCAGATAATGTAAGGTCATTCCACGGCAATGTGTTTTGACAATAGTATTCTCTTCATCAGGTCAAGAGTGAATAATGCAATAATATTTATACATAAAGATAAAAAGTATCATTAGCCAAGAATGTACAGTATAAGGGTTTAAAATCAAAGAGAATAATTCATGCGAAAGAATGCAAATAAATGTACCCTCAGATCTTAGATATGCATACAGTAAAAGAGAACAATAACAACAAATTAAACCACGAGTCATCAATAATGATCATAGGACTTATAACCCTAAGGGCCCAATTCATTATTGGATGATTTGCGCCTGTTTTTTGTAGCCTTTTTAGTGTTTTTCGCCTTTTTTTGTTTTTGCCATATTCATCTTTCTCTGTGCGCCTTTTTAAGTCTATGTTACCTGTGTCAGCAGAGTTTAGACATTCCAGATCTTTTCCCCTGATTCTTGATTTGTAAATTTTTTAAAAGTTGCAATATTTGTCGCAAACGTACTCCAGTTACCCCTTTGGATTTGATTTTCTGTAAGCCAGACATTTTGGAGCATTTTTTTTTTAAACGTGTGAATTTTTTAACTCAAAAGTCACAAGAAAGATTAAAGACAAACTAAAAAGCATTTTTTGACTGCGTAAAATTTGTAAAACAACTGCGCCATTTTGCACAAATGCCACAAAACCAAAAAGAAAAGTGACTTTGAGCAAAAAAATGCAAATGATGGAATTGGGGCCTCAGAGCCTTTTCAGGAAAGTTGTAAAACAAGCTTTACATAACTAGCTCATGTTACAAAAGCCTGTCATGGAATGCATTCAACAAAGATGTGTGGTTAAAGTTCAATGGCGTAGTCATGGCCCCAGCCAACAATTTACGGGCTATGAGGGCCCGTCTGCACGTATGTTAGTCAGACTGATCTAAAATCTCTGAGAGTTTACTCTCGGAAATAGAAACTGAAATTATAGTTAGAATTTATTTTAGACCATTCTGACTTTGACACATGGGGCCTTTTTTTAATCAAGCGTTGCGCCTGTCTTGAAGGAGTACAGGAGGCGTCAAATTCATTTTGAGGTGCACATCATTTAATGAATTCGGCACATCTGTGTGCCATGCCAGATATTTTTACTCTAGTCAATATATCCAAAGACAGATTTTTCAAAGGTTTTATGGACTAATGAGATGTGAGGGACTCTTGATGGACCAGATGGACGGTCTCGTGGCTGGATTAGTATCCAGCAAGGCGGAGATGAGGTACTCCTATGTGCTGGTATTATTAAAGGTGAGCTAGTTGGACCTTTTCGGGTGGAAGATGGTCTCAAAATCAACTACCAAACCCACTGCCACGTTTTAGGAGACACTTTCTTCAAGCAGCGGTACAGGAAAAAGTCTGCATCTTTCAAGAAAACCATGATTTTTATGGAGGAAAATGCTCCAACGGATTCATGGAAGTCTCCACTGTGTGACTAGCCAAGAACAGCCTTAAAGATGAAAGAAACATTTTGAATTATTCAGATGTCAGATTTATTAACGTTTTAGATATGCAAACAGCACTGGAGTTGTTCAATAATAAAATTTAAAGGGTTGTCCACTACTAACTCTACCCCTTCTTGATCTAAATGTTTGGCGCCAATAAAATAAAAACACTTATACTCACCTCTTGTGCTGGTGCCGTTCCAGCAGTGTCAGCACTCGTGGCCTCAGGGCCCTTCGGACGTATTGAACATCAAGAGATAGTGATAGAGCAGCCGGAGCCCTGATTTTCTCTTGATGTTCAATATATTCCAAGATGGGGACAGTGATGCCAGCACTAATTGGTGCCAGGCCCACATGTCATAACAACTGCACGAGAGCATCGGGGATGCAAGTCACGACACCGCTGCAATGGCGTCGGCACAGGAGGGGAGTATAAACTTTATTATTTTGTCAGCACTAAAAATTTAGATCAATAAGGGGTTGTCCTACAGTTGAAACCAGAAGTTTACATACACTACATAAAAAGACACATGTGCATGTTTTTCTCAATATCTGACAAGAAATCAGAATAAACCTTTCCCGTTTTAGGTCAATTAGGATTACCATAAGCATTAATATTTGCCAGATGCCAGAATAATGAGAATATACTGTATATATATATATATATACATATATATATATATATAATGTTTTAAGGCATTTTTATTACTTACTGCAAAGTCAAAAGTTTACTCACACTATGATTATTATGCCTTTAACCCTTTCGCGCCAGAGCCTGTTTTTGCCTTCGTGACCGGGCCAATTTTTACAATTCTGACCACTGTCACTTTATGAGGTAATCCCCGTGATTCTGAGTTTGTTTTCTCGTGACATATTGTAGTTTATGTTATATGCAATTAAATAAATAAAGGGCTACAAGAGCCACAGCCAGCTCACCGATCACCGCAGGTGCACGGAACTCCATTTATGACCAGGACGAGTAGTAGCAGAAGATAGAAAAAATATGACTTTCCAGCTCCTAAAAATTAGTGATTCTTTATCCATTTCGATCTGATACGATCTTAGTCATTGCAATGATTAAGATCGTATCAGATCGAAACGCGTCGCATTAACTTTTCTTTTTCACCAGTATGCATTCCTGTTTGTGCAAGGATTTATTAAGACGAAGAAACTTTTAAATGGATAAATAAAGACTCACTAATTTTTAGGAGCTGGAACGTCATATTTTTTCTACCCTCTGTACTTTATGTTAGTGGTAAAATTTCTTCGATATGACTTGTGTTTATTTGTGCAAAAGACAGAAATTTGGAGAAAATCTTTTTATGCCCTTAAATCAGAGAGTCTTATCACACAAAATTGTTAATAAATAACATTTCCCACATGTCTACTTTACATCAGCACAATTTTGGAAGCAATTTCTTTTTTTGTTAGGAAGTTATAAGGGTTAAAAGTTGACTAGCGATTTTTCATTTTTTCAACAAATTTTACAAAACCATTTTTTAGGGACCACCTCCCATTTGAAGTTACTTTGAGGGGTCTATATGATAGAATATACCCAAAAGTGACACCATTCTAAAAACTGCACCCGTCAATGTGCGCAAAACCACGTTCAAGAAGTTTATTAACCCTTCAGGTGCTTCACAAGAATTAATGGAATGTGGAAGGAAAAAAATAACATTTCACTTTTTTCCACAAAAATGTTTCTTTATCGCCATATTTTCCATTTTCACAAGGGTAATGGAATAAAATGCACCATAAAATTTGTTGTGAGATTTCTCCTGAGTACACCGATACTAGATATGTGATGAAAAGATACTGTTTGTGCGCACGGCAGGGCTCGGAAGGGAAGGAGCCCCATTTGACTTTTGGAACACAAAATTGTCTGGAATCGACAGCGGACACCTTGTTGCATTTGGAGAGCCCCTGATATGCCTAAACAGTGGAAACCCCCAAGAACATACATAGTAACATAGTAACATAGTTAGTAAGGCCGAAAAAAGACATTTGTCCATCCAGTTCAGCCTATATTCCATCATAATAAGTCCCCAGATCTACGTCCTTCTACAGAACCTAATAATTGTATGATACAATATTGTTCTGCTCCAGGAAGACATCCAGGCCTCTCTTGAACCCCTCGACTGAGTTCGCCATCACCACCTCCTCAGGCAAGCAATTCCAGATTCTCACTGCCCTAACAGTAAAGAATCCTCTTCTATGTTGGTGGAAAAACCTTCTCTCCTCCAGACGCAAAGAATGCCCCCTTGTGCCCGTCACCTTCCTTGGTATAAACAGATCCTCAGCGAGATATTTGTATTGTTCCCTTATATACTTATACATGGTTATTAGATCGCCCCTCAGTCGTCTTTTTTCTAGACTAAATAATCCTAATTTCGCTAATCTATCTGGGTATTGTAGTTCTCCCATCCCCTTTATTAATTTTGTTGCCCTCCTTTGTACTCTCTCTAGTTCCATTATATCCTTCCTGAGCCCCGGTGCCCAAAACTGGACACAGTACTCCATGTGCGGTCTAACTAGGGATTTGTACAGAGGCAGTATAATGCTCTCATCATGTGTATCCAGACCTCTTTTAATGCACCCCATGATCCTGTTTGCCTTGGCAGCTGCTGCCTGGCACTGGCTGCTCCAGGTACGTTTATCATTAACTAGGATCCCCAAGTCCTTCTCCCTTTCAGATTTACCCAGTGGTTTCCCGTTCAGTGTGTAATGGTGATATTGATTCCCTCTTCCCATGTGTATAACCTTACATTTATCATTGTTAAACCTCATCTGCCACCTTTCAGCCCAAGTTTCCAACTTATCCAGATCCATCTGTAGCAGAATACTATCTTCTCTTGTATTAACTGCTTTACATAGTTTTGTATCATCTGCAAATATCGATATTTTACTGTGTAAACCTTCTACCAGATCATTAATGAATATGTTGAAGAGAACAGGTCCCAATACTGACCCCTGCGGTACCCCACTGGTCACAGCGACCTAGTTAGAGACTATACCATTTATAACCACCCTCTGCTTTCTATCACTAAGCCAGTTACTAACCCATTTACACACATTTTCCCCCAGACCAAGCATTCTCATTTTGTGTACCAACCTCTTGTGCGGCACGGTATCAAACGCTTTGGAAAAATCGAGATATACCACGTCCAATGACTCACCGTGGTCCAGTCTATAGCTTACCTCTTCATAAAAACTGATTAGATTGGTTTGACAGGAGCGATTTCTCATAAACCCATGCTGATATGGAGTTAAACAGTTATTCTCATTGAGATAATCCAGAATAACATCCCTCAGAAACCCTTCAAATATTTTACCAACAATAGAGGTTAGACTTACTGGCCTATAATTTCCAGGTTCACTTTTAGAGCCCTTTTTGAATATTGGCACCACATTTGCTATGCGCCAGTCCTGCGGAACAGACCCTGTCGCTATAGAGTCACTAAAAATAAGAAATAATGGTTTATCTATTACATTACTTAGTTCTCTTAGTACTCGTGGGTGTATGCCATCCGGACCCGGAGATTTATCTATTTTAATCTTATTTAGCCGGTTTCGCACCTCTTCTTGGGTTAGATTGGTGACCCTTAATATAGGGTTTTCATTGTTTCTTGGGATTTCACCTAGCATTTCATTTTCCACCGTGAATACCGTGGAGAAGAAGGTGTTTAATATGTTAGCTTTTTCCTCGTCATCTACAACCATTCTTTCCTCACTATTTTTTAAGGGGCCTACATTTTCAGTTTTTATTCTTTTACTATTGATATAGTTGAAGAACAGTTTGGGATTAGTTTTACTCTCCTTAGCAATGTGCTTCTCTGTTTCCTTTTTGGCAGCTTTAATTAGTTTTTTAGATAAAGTATTTTTCTCCCTATAGTTTTTTAGAGCTTCAATGGTGCCATCCTGCTTTAGTAGTGCAAATGCTTTCTTTTTACTGTTAATTGCCTGTCTTACTTCTTTGTTTAGCCACATTGGGTTTTTCCTATTTCTAGTCCTTTTATTCCCACAAGGTATAAACCGCTTACACTGCCTATTTAGGATGTTCTTAAACATTTCCCATTTATTATCTGTATTCTCATTTCTGAGGATATTGTCCCAGTCTACCAGATTAAGGGCATCTCTAAGCTGTTCAAACTTTGCCTTCCTAAAGTTCAATGTTTTTGTGACTCCCTGACAAGTCCCCCTAGTGAAAGACAGGTGAAACTGCACAATATTGTGGTCGCTATTTCCTAAATGCCCAACCACCTGCAGATTTGTTATTCTGTCAGGTCTATTAGATAGTATTAGGTCTAAAAGTGCTGCTCCTCTGGTTGGATTCTGCACCAATTGTGAAAGATAATTTTTCTTGGTTATTAGCAGAAACCTGTTGCCTTTATGGGTTTCACAGGTTTCTGTTTCCCAGTTAATATCCGGGTAGTTAAAGTCCCCCATAACCAGGACCTCATTATGGGTTGCAGCTTCATCTATCTGCTTTAGAAGTAGACTTTCCATGCTTTCTGTTATATTTGGGGGTTTGTAACAGACCCCAATGAGAATTTTGTTACCATTTTTCCCTCCATGAATTTCAACCCATATGGACTCGACATCCTCATTCCCTTCGCTAATATCCTCCCTTAAAGTGGACTTTAGACAAGACTTTACATAGAGACAAACCCCTCCTCCTCTCCGATTTTTACGATCCTTTCTAAACAGACTGTAACCCTGTAAGTTAACTGCCCAGTCATAGCTTTCATCTAACCATGTCTCGGTTATTCCCACTATGTCAAAGTTACCTGTAGATATTTCTGCTTCTAGTTCTTCCATCTTGTTTGTCAGGCTTCTGGCGTTTGCGAGCATGCAGTTTAGAGGATTTTGTTTTGTTCCAATCTCCTCACTGTGGATTGTTTTAGAAATGTTCTTACCTCCCTTCTGAGTATGTTTTCCTGGGTCGTCTTTGTTCGAGTCTAATGTTTTTCTTCCCGTCCCCTCTTCTTCTTATTTTTAGTGACTCTATAGCGACAGGGTCTGTTCCGCAGGACTGGCGCATAGCAAATGTGGTGCCAATATTCAAAAAGGGCTCTAAAAGTGAACCTGGAAATTATAGGCCAGTAAGTCTAACCTCTATTGTTGGTAAAATATTTGAAGGGTTTCTGAGGGATGTTATTCTGGATTATCTCAATGAGAATAACTGTTTAACTCCATATCAGCATGGGTTTATGAGAAATCGCTCCTGTCAAACCAATCTAATCAGTTTTTATGAAGAGGTAAGCTATAGACTGGACCAAGGTGAGTCATTGGACGTGGTATATCTCGATTTTTCCAAAGCGTTTGATACCGTGCCGCACAAGAGGTTGGTACACAAAATGAGAATGCTTGGTCTGGGGGAAAATGTGTGTAAATGGGTTAGTAACTGGCTTAGTGATAGAAAGCAGAGGGTGGTTATAAATGGTATAGTCTCTAACTGGGTCGCTGTGACCAGTGGGGTACCGCAGGGGTCAGTATTGGGACCTGTTCTCTTCAACATATTCATTAATGATCTGGTAGAAGGTTTACACAGTAAAATATCGATATTTGCAGATGATACAAAACTATGTAAAGCAGTTAATACAAGAGAAGATAGTATTCTGCTACAGATGGATCTGGATAAGTTGGAAACTTGGGCTGAAAGGTGGCAGATGAGGTTTAACAATGATAAATGTAAGGTTATACACATGGGAAGAGGGAATCAATATCACCATTACACACTGAACGGGAAACCACTGGGTAAATCTGACAGGGAGAAGGACTTGGGGATCCTAGTTAATGATAAACTTACCTGGAGCAGCCAGTGCCAGGCAGCAGCTGCCAAGGCAAACAGGATCATGGGGTGCATTAAAAGAGGTCTGGATACACATGATGAGAGCATTATACTGCCTCTGTACAAATCCCTAGTTAGACCGCACATGGAGTACTGTGTCCAGTTTTGGGCACCGGTGCTCAGGAAGGATATAATGGAACTAGAGAGAGTACAAAGGAGGGCAACAAAATTAATAAAGGGGATGGGAGAACTACAATACCCAGATAGATTAGCGAAATTAGGATTATTTAGTCTAGAAAAAAGACGACTGAGGGGCGATCTAATAACCATGTATAAGTATATAAGGGGACAATACAAATATCTCGCTGAGGATCTGTTTATACCAAGGAAGGTGACGGGCACAAGGGGGCATTCTTTGCGTGTGGAGGAGAGAAGGTTTTTCCACCAACATAGAAGAGGATTCTTTACTGTTAGGGCAGTGAGAATCTGGAATTGCTTGCCTGAGGAGGTGGTGATGGCGAACTCAGTCGAGGGGTTCAAGAGAGGCCTGGATGTCTTCCTGGAGCAGAACAATATTGTATCATACAATTATTAGGTTCTGTAGAAGGACGTAGATCTGGGTATTTATTATGATGGAATATAGGCTGAACTGGATGGACAAATGTCTTTTTTCGGCCTTACTAACTATGTTACTATGTTACTATGTAAAATGGCCGCCACCGTGGTCTTCTTAAAGATGGCTGCCGACAGTGCGCATGCTCGGTGTGGCCTGGGCTGTTCGTTCTGGCTGACGCCGCTGTATTGTGCTGGGCGTGTGGGTTACATGACGTCATTAGGCGGTGTTCCGCCTGCACCCACGCCCAGCTGCAGCGGCCTCGGCGATGACGCGCGCCGGGCACTTCTGCGCATGCGCCGGCATGTCTGGCACTACTTCCGGTTTTATCATTATATAAAGCAACATGGGACAAATTATATTGAACCCTGTTGAAATAGCCATTTGGCGAAACGTGCGTTCGGGGGCTTTGAGAAGGAGGGGGTGCGCTTCCTGACACCTAAAGATGGGTAAGCCTGCATTATGTTACTAGTGGCATCTTGTTATTTTTGCATATGGGATACCTGTGGGACCCTGTACAGCATATGTGCCCTACCACTATGTTAGCTATATAAAGATACATTGGGAGTGCTTCCCTCTTTGCTCAAATTCCGTCATGCCTTTCCCTTATTGTCCCTCCTTAGCCTGCATGGTGCTTACAGCACATGTTTGCGGCATTTAATTTATCTTTATATATGTTTGTTGATACATTTTGTTCATAATAAAAATTACGATTGACATTTTTAATACAATTATGTCTTTGTGGACTTTATCACTCTGTTTTTTCGTGTTCATATTTGTCTGGAGTGGTCCCAGTGATAGGACACCTTATTGGTGTTTGGGGAGAGCAGAATTTTGTCGCTCTCAGATATATCATACTTCGGTGCTTCTTGATTGTGCTATTAATGACAACAGCAATGTGTAGTTCAGTCATTGGGTAACCATGCAGTTATGTGGTAGAACCACTTATGTTCTGCAAAGTATCCACAGAACTGATTACATGCACAACTGGAATAGAAGATTTATCTTTAACTACCTGGGAATATCTGCCATAACATTAAACCTCACCCAATTGTGACTAGCTCCAGACAATGATCAGGCGCCAGGGGGACGCTAATGAAGCAAGAGGAGGCGGCGCCCGGCGCGCACAGGCCCGAAGTGATGGCTGTGAGGTGTCTGATTAGGGGGGAAAGACCCGCCCCAGGACGATTTCACGGTATGAGGGGGCACTTTATAAGCATTTATTTCAGCGTGTGAAGGGAGCAGAACTAAAAGAGCCACCTTGTCAGAATGCAGCATTAGTGCTGCACAAGATGGCTCGTTTAGTTACAAACGCCTGGGGGGGACAGGTTCCCTTTAACTCTATTAGCTCCCAAACTGTATCATGGCACCTGCATGACCCCCCACTAAATAATGGCCCTCATATTAGCTCCCAAACTGTAGAATGACCCCCACTTTAGTCTCCAAACTGTATAATTGAACCCACATTAACCTCCCAAACAGTATGGTTGCCACTGCATTAACCCCCAAACTATTATATTTCCCTCTACACTTTATAAGGGTCCTCACAATAGTCACTATAATGTATGAGTCCCCCCTACTCCGGTATCAGGGTCTGCCATTTTTTAGGATGCCCCCACAAGCTTTAATCAAAATAAAAAAACATCACATTCTCACCTAATTCAGGATGCTGATGAGTCCTCTGGCGAGGCCTGGATGGACCAAAGTGCTGTCATTGCCCTCTCAGGACGTCAGAGTCCCAGCACGGCATGTTGTCACCGCGCCAGGACTCTGATGTTTTGCTCACCACACATCTAGCTAAGTTCCTTAGGAGGTCGAGTTTCCAAAATAGGGTCACTTGTGGGGGGTTTCCACTGTTTAGGAACGTCAGAGGCTCTCCATACGGATCATGGCATCCGCTATTGATTCCAGCCAATTTCGCATTCCAAAAGTCAAATGGTGCTCCTTCCCTTTCATGCCCTGCCGTGCTCCCAGGCAGTATTTTCCGCCACATACTGGGTATTGGAATACTCAGGAAAAATTGCACAACAAACTTTGGGGTCCATTTTTTCTTGCTACCCTTGTGAGGTCGAATAGATCATTTTTGTGGAAAACATATGATTTTGTATTTTCACGGCTCTACATTATTAACTTCTCTGAAGCACTTGGGGGTTCACAGTCCTCACCACACATCTAGATAAGTTCCTTGGGGGGGTCTAGTTTCCAAAATGGGGTCACTTTTCTTCCCGTCCACTCAACACATCAGCTGCCTCCCTGGCAGCTAGAATGTCTCTTACATGTTCGCGCGTCCGAACTTTGAGCTCCCTAGATGTGAGACCGACATAGATCAAAGAACAGGGGCAGGTGGCGTAATATATGACAAATGATGTATTGCATGAAATATATTCCCGTATTTTGAATTCTCTGCCCCCGTCTGAGGTCCTGAAGGTCCCACATCTGAGAATGTTCGGACACGCGATACATGAGCCGCAAGGGATACAGCCCTGTCTTGGGCTAGTCGCACCCAGGAGGCTTCTGTCGACGTTTTTTGCCACATAGTGGCTCCTCACCAGAGTATCCCTCAAGTTTCTTCCTCTTCGTTGTGTCAGCAGAGGAAGCTCTGTTAATTGTGGGGCCAGAATTCCATCCGTCTGTAAAACAGACCAGTGTTTGTTAAATACCTCCCGGATGCGACCCCACTGACAGTTTGAGGTCGAGATGAACCTCACCCCGGACTCATCGCCAGATCTGGGCCTCTTTGGCTGTGAGAGTAAATCTTCCCTCCGTGTGGATTTAGCCCTTCCATACCCTGCCCTCACACATCTACGGCTGTATCCCCGTGCCCGGAACCGCTCAGTGAGGATAGCGGACTGCCTCTCGAAGCGGGCCTCTGTGGAGCATACCCGCCTCATCCTCAAAAACTGTCCAATGGGATGGCTTTAATAGTGGAATAATTGTGTGCCGAGGAGGCATGTAACAATGAATTAACGGAAGATTCCTTACGATAAAGATCAGTTTCGATCAAGCCATCCTCGGCAACACATAAAGTAATATCCAGAAAATTGATTCTACTTGCATGCCAGGTGTAAGTGAATTTTAAATTAAAGTTGTTGTTGTTCAAATCCTGCATAAACTTGGGTAGGCTGGCCTCGCCACCATTCCAAATCATCAGAACATCATCAATGTAGCGAAACCAGCCTACCACTGGGTCTGCGGCGTGTGCTCCGTCCCCCTGGAAGATGTATCTTTCCCAGTATCCCAAAAATAGGTTTGCATATGACGGAGCACACGAAGCACCCATTGCAGTAACTTGTAATTGCAAGTAGAATCTGTCCTTAAACACAAAATAATTGTGATGTAAAATAAATTCAAGTAACTCCAAAATAAATTCCGAGAGGTGTCCATCCCAGTTGGCAGATTCGAGGAAGAAGCGGGCAGCCCTCAAGCCATCTTCGTGTCTAATTGATGTGTATAAAGACTCGATGTCAATAGTGACAAGGATCATGCCCGCCTCGAGAGACAGCCCGTCAACCTTCCTCAGCATGTTAGTAGTATCCCTGACATAGGAGGGGAGTGTCTCCACTAGGGGTTTCAAATAGAAATCCACAAATTTACAGATATTCTCGCACAACCCCCCTATGCCAGAGACAATAGGACGTCCGGGCGGGTTAACAGCGTCTTTGTGTACCTTGGGCAGGGCATAGAAGGTAGCAATCCTAGGGAACTTGGGCATAAGCCCCTCTAATACTTTTTTCGGGACGATACCTGACTCACCAACCAGATCCAGGATGCGTGCCAGTTTGCCAACAATAATTTGGGTAGGATCATGTGGTAATATACGATAGGTATTGTGCTGGGCGTGTGGGTTACATGACGTCATTAGGCGTTGTTCCGCCTGCACCCACGCCCAGCTGCAGCGGCCTCGGCGATGACGCGCGCCGGGCACTTCTGCGCATGCGCCGGCATGTCTGGCGCTACTTCCGGTTTTATCATTATATAAAGCAACATGGGACAAATTATATTGAACCCTGTTGAAAAAGCCATTTGGCGAAACGTGCGTTCGGGGGCTTTGAGAAGGAGGGGGTGCGCTTCCTGACACCTAAAGATGGGTAAGCCTGCATTATGTTACTAGTGGCATCTTGTTATTTTTGCATATGGGATACCTGTGGGACCCTGTACAGCATATGTGCACTACCACTATGTTAGCTATATAAAGATACATTGGGAGTGCTTCCCTCTTTGCTCAAATTCCGTCATGCCTTTCCCTTATTGTCCCTCCTTAGCCTGCATGGTGCTTACAGCACATGTTTGCGGCATTTAATTTATCTTTATATATGTTTGTTGATACATTTTGTTCATAATAAAAATTACGATTGACATTTTTAATACAATTATGTCTTTGTGGACTTTATCACTCTGTTTTTTCGTGTTCACATTGCTGTTGTCAGTTTAGTGGTCACTAGTGTCAGAGGTAAAAAGTGCATAGAGGTAAGAGTAGGTGAACACCAGTGTGGGGGTTTGGTACATGTGTAACCTACAGATTTCACCACTTTCCAATGTAAAGGTTGCAAATAATATATTTTCATATTCAGAGGTGTAGCTAGGGGTTCAGCTGGGGGGTGGGGGCGAAACATCTGATTGGGGCCCTAACCAGTAACCCTGACTAGAACTATGGTGGCGCACTCTAATCATGATTATAAGAGAACCTCAGCAGATGACCGCGCTCTGACTAAAAATAAATCTCTATACTAAGACCAAGACTGCTATGACCGCCATTTGGTGACCATATAGTGGTAGATATCAGTCCTGCCGAACATACAAGTGATTACAGCACAGTTATATATATTGACTTACCACTGATGTTCTTTTTGAAGGAATCGTTCACTTTTCTCATCTTTTCTACCTGGCCCAGACCGACATGACAACTTCTTCCAGCCACGACTCATCTGCAGAGATTACAACAGTTAGTGGCTCACTATACACTAAGGCTTCTTCCACACTTCTGCCGGGAGGCGGCCGTCATAATGCCTCGATGTAATGCGTTGCACACTTCCGTCTTTGAGCTCCCGTCAAAATCCGTCGATTTTTCAAAAAACAGGATCCAGCAAATTTTTCCCATAGACTTGTATTAGCAATGGATTGTGACGGATGGCCATCCGTTTTATCCGTCGTGCACTGGATCCGTCAGAAAATTGCTGTCTGTCGGGGGGAGAAAACATTCAGATGAATGTTTTTTCTGCACGTCGGAAAATCGCTCAGCGACGGATCCTGTGCTGCCCGTCGTTGGCTATAATGGAAGCCTATGGATGCAAGATCTGTTGCTGACTGTCAAAAGCAGGAATCCAGCGACGGGTTCCGTCTTTCGAAACTGAGCATGCGTGGAAGAATTTCCAGTCAGAGAAATTCTCTCTCGCTCTCTCTCTCTTTTACTGCCTATGCAGCATCAACAGTAACAAGATATAATGTTAAAAAAATAAAAAAATAGCAATATTCTTACCTTCCGGAGTTACCATCAGCGTTACCGATGCTCGCGATGCTCCCGGCAGCTAGCATTCCCAGTAATGCATTGCGAAATGACCCGATGACATCGTGGCATCAGAGGTCATTGCACGCAAGGCATTACTGGGAATGCCAGCTGCCGGGAGCATCGCGAGCATCGGTAACGCTGCGCTGGACGCCGGAAGGTAAGAATATTGCGATTTTTTATTTTTTTTAACCTGGGTTGTGTTGTGTATGCGTTTTCGCAGAGGAAAACCGCTGCGAAGACGCATACACAACAGGTGCACATAGCCTCGACGGGTCCATCAGAAAAACGGGCCCTGTGCACCCATTCTTTACAATCTGCACAGGATCCGTCATTTCAACATTTTGACGGATCCTGTGCAGATTGTAAAACCCGGGCCAGTTTTTTGCCGTCAGGCTCAATCCGGCGAATTTTGAAAAAAACAGGTCCATCATAAATTTTGAAAAACTGATGCGACGGATCCATTTTTTTGCAAGAGACAGAGACTAGAATGGAAAACGCTACTGCACTAAAAAAAATAGGAGCAGATTTGATGGATCTCTCGCCATAGGCTTCCATTCTAGCAAATGACAGGCGGCGCCGGATCCGTCGCTGTCCATTTTTTCGACGGACACAAAAAAAATCCTTTGTGCCTTGTCTCCAGCTGCAGGACCGTCAATGACCGTCGCTAATACAAGTCTATGAGAAAAAAACGGATCCGGTGGCATCAATCGCTAGATCCATTTTTGTTCAAAATTCACCGGATTGAGCCTGACGGCAAAAAACTGATGTGTGAAGGCAGCCTAACTGGAGCAATTCCGGCCAAACCCTATGACTGAAAGTCGAATGCTGCCGGGAGGAATAAAGTGCATTTTCTCCTGGCAGCGGGGCTCTCAGGGCAAGCTCCGGGCAGGCTCAGAATTATTAACCTGCACATTAACAGTATATCTGCAGGATAATGGCATTTCTTTTTCATGATATTAATCAATATCTCACTAAATACAAGAACAATTTTGCAAATGTTTACACCATTGGGTTTCATACTAGCAGTGCCATGATTGCCTGCTCTTTCCGGCAGTATTGGAGAATCCAGCCAGCGATCCCACCAGAAGATATGAGGATTCAGAAGTCTTCAGTCACATAGAAGTCATCAATCATCCACAGACTTTCATCCCAGTTCTGGACAACCCCTTTACGCTTACTACACAGAGAAGTGGAGAACAGGTTTAGACATACCAATGGTACACCTGTGCAACTACAAAGGCACCCAGGAGATAAGGAGGGCCATTTCCACCTGCAAAGCAGCAAGCAGCTTCTGTGACAGACACACAGAGGCCCCTATACTGCTCTAACACAGGGGCCCATTTCTGTCTGTGTTCGCTAATGATGAAACATAAATAAAATGATTTGTTTTGTTTTTGGGGATTGGGCTCATTCTCTCATTATCTCCATGTATTGGCAGTAGATTGATATGCAATATTGTGCCTCGCGGTGGTAATATTTTTCTATGGCGGGAGCAGGAAAATAACATGGCTATGCTGGTTCACTTACCTCTAATGTAAAAAAAAATAATTAATTTTATATTATTTCATGCAATGTTAGCAGTTTTCAGACTATGACTACACTTTGATTTGACAAGCTTGAAGCTATTGACTATTTCGGTATTTCATGTACCTGCTATTTTATCTGAATGCCAATCATTCGTTACCACCCATTTCTCGTAATTTATCTTGCTTGAAGCTAATGTGAATAAATATTTGTAGAATGCTTATGCAAGATATTTTTCTGTTTCACGGTGTTGTTCCATGAGGACAACCTATTCCATATGCTCTGCTATTAGCAGAGCCAGTTTTAGACAAAGTGGGGTCCTGGGCAAAAGTTAAATGTGGGACCCCAAATGCTAAGATATTGCACCATCACACAGAAACACTTGGGAACCGTTGCATGCACATGAGCTGAGTTCATGTCGTTAAATCATCACAGTCAACAATATTCAAGTCGTTCGGCGCTGACAAAAAATAATGGGGACAGAATAATTACTAATTGATCAATATATCCCCAAACAGTATCATGTTATCTGAAAAAACAAGCAAGAGTACCTCCGCACTGCTGCAATCTCTTAGACCCTAATGCCTCTAACCCTACTTAGCTGTGTTAGCCGTGCTGATATTTCCCCATATACATCCTTGGTGCTGCTTCCAAAAAAGAAATCCACAACAGCATGAAAAAAGAAAAAGGAAAAAGAAAAAAGAAGTGGAGCGCACTCACCAGAGTAGAAGTGTCAAACTTTTATTCGGACATACAGTATTGCGGCAGGGAGGGATGTGAAGACAAACGGACATAGGGGTGGAGCCGCATATTCATTACTGTAATGAGCGGCACCACGTGACCGCTCATACTGGACAAGCTGCGGCACTGAGAAGAAGCATCGCGGGAGCTGGGTGAGTATTTGAATGCCAGTGTGAGGGCGCACAGGGGGAGGGAGGGGGGAGCTGACCGGGAACTTTATTTTAAACACAAAAAAAACCAACCTGATTTTTCATTCCTTCTCTCCAGCGAACGCTGCTGGGGAGAAGGAATGAATGCCGGCTTCAGCACCACACGCTGGGGACAGCGCTTAACTCTAGCACTGTCTCCTGCACGGTCCGTGTGGTACCCAGTTGGCACACAGGCGGCACATGGCTGCTGCACGTGTACCACACTGATGTGCCACGTGAGCACACGGACACACGGACATGGATAACTCCGGTTCCGATTTTTCAGGTACCGGAATTATCTGGACATGTGAGACTGGCCTAAAATGAATGTGTCTCTGCAGATGTCAGCGTGTTTTCACGGACCATGTGTCCGTGTGCAAAACACGGAGACATATCAGTGTTCGTGGGAGCGCACGGACCACACGGACCCATTAAAGTCAATGGGTGTGTGTAAACACGTACCGCACACGGATGCCGTCCGTGTGCTGTCCATGTGCTGTCCGTGTGCTCTTTTTCGAATCATAGGGTTAAAATTGAAGCAAATTGTTTCAATACACGGACACACGGACAGCACACGGACAGCACACAGATGACACATGGATAGCACACAGACAGCACACGGACAGCACACGGACGATAAACACGGACACATGGATAGCACACGGATGGCCTACGTGCACACACGGACACACGGACACGGATGGCTCCGGGACCGTTTCTTCCGGTACCGGAAATATTTGGACGTGTGAGTCTGGCCTAATACAGATATTTATATACATAGAGCACATACACACCGAGTACATACAAGAGCATGTAAAAGTTTGGGCATCCCTGGTCGAAATTACTGTTACTGTGAGCAGTTAAGCAAGTTGAAGATGAAATGATCTCTAAAAGACCTAAAGTTAAGGATGACACATTTCCTTTGTATTTTAGGGGGAAAAATATATTTTCATCTTTTGCATTTAAAAATTACAAAAAGGAAAATGATGCAAAAGTTTGGGCACCCTTGGAGAATTGTGTGCTCAGATAACTTTGACCAAGGTTTCAGACCATAATTAGCCTGTTAGGGTTATGGCTTGTTCACTGTCATCATTAGGAAAGGCCAGGTGATGCAAAGTTCCCAGCTTTATAAAAACCCAGCCTCCTCTAGCCTTGCGCCAAAACACAGCAGCCATGGATTGTTCTAAGCAGCTGCCTAGCACTCTGAAAATGAAAAAGGTGGAGGCCCACAAAGAAGGAGAAGGCTATAAGATGATAAAGCGTTTTCAAGTTGACTTTTCCTCAGTTTGAAATGTAATTAACCCATTATCTACCAATGTCCTTTTTTGGGGACGCCTAATCTTTAGCTTCTAGCAACTAAGATTTTATAATTTTTATAATTAGGTCCAATTTTTTGTGTTGTGTTTGTAAAATGAATGTTTTCAAAATAGGAAATCATGTCATTGTCATTTTTAATTGAATATTGTGACGCCCTTTTCTGAAAAATCCGTACTTGTAAAAATTTTAATTTGGCAAGTAATGGGTTAAGAAACGGCAGTTAACACGAACAGGGGAGATCAAGATAAGGATTGGACGACCAAGAAAAATTTCAGCGAAAGCTGCTCGTAGGATTGATAGAGAGGCAAATCAAAACCCCCTCTGAATAGGGGAGGTCAAGATAAGGTCTGGAAAACCAAGAAAAATTTCAGCGAGAGCTGCTTGTAGGATTGAAAGAGAGGCAAATCAAAACCCCCGAATGAGTGCAAAAGATCTTCAGAAAGGCTCTGGAGTTACAGTACATTGTTGTACTGTTTAGAGACACAGTGTACAAATATGGCATTCATGGAAGAGTCATCATCATAAGAAAACACCTTCTGCATCCTCAACATAAAATTCAGAATCGGAAGTATGCAAAAGAACATCTAAACAAGCCTGATGCATTTTGGAAACATGTCCTGTGGGCTGATGAGGATAAAATAGAACTCTTTAGCCAAACATAACATCATCTGTAAAAAAAAAAAAAAGTTGTAGTTGAAAAGAGGATGGCTACTACAAATGGATAATGATCCCAAACACATGTCAAAATCCAATATAGACTACCTCAAAAGGCGCAAGCTGAATATTTTACAATGGCCCTCACAGTCCCCTGAGCTGAACATCCTTGAAAATCTGTGGCTAGACCTCAAAATAGCAGTGTATGCAAGACGAGCAAGAAAGGATGAATATCTCTCAAATAGAAATTGAAAGACTCTTGGCTGGCTACAAAATGTGTTTACAAGCAGCAATACTTTCAAAAAGGGGTGCTACTAGGTACTAACTGTAACAACTCTTCCAACATAACTACATGGCTTCCCATCTCTCACACACCAACCTACCCACTGCTCCAGGTCATGTTGTGGTCTCTGTCTACTGCCAGCTCCATGCTCTGTGTCTCTTGCTTTCTGCCTGCTCTCTGCATGCTTCCTGGCTGTGTGCATAGGGGGGCGACGCCAGAACTCTCTGGTTCTTATAGAATCAGGACGCACCTGTCTAATCTGTTCCTGACCAATTACCAAGAGGCCCCCAGTATTTAGGGCAGCTCTACCCTGTGGACTGGGCCTGTGCAATGTGTTAACTCAGTGTTTTGCCTCTGAGCTGCCAGGCCTTGCTCTGTGTTCTCCTTCTCTGGAGGTTCTACTTCTAGCTTTGCCTTGATCTTGTCTGTCTGCCCTCCAGGAGGCTGTATATCCTGGTCTCAGTGTTTTTGTTGTAGCCTTGTCTTGATCTTGTTGTCCGCCCTCCAGGAGGCAGAATATCCTGGTCCCTGTGTCTTTGTACCTTGTACCTTGTCTTGTTCCATTACCTTGTGTGAACTTTGTCCTACCTCTGTCTCCTTGTCTGTGGCTTCTTTCCCTGTTGTGTCTTTCCTTGTGTCCTCTGTTTGCTTATGCTCCACACTCTTGCGGCTCTCATGGCTTTGCCTGTGCTCTGACCCCTTGTAGCTTTACCTCTGCTCCGCACTCCTGTGGTTCTGATCTGTTCTACTCGGCTCTGCTCCTGCTGCTGCAGATATCTCTTGCTGCAGCTCCTCTCTGCATTCCTTGCGGTTCCGCTCTGCTTAGCTTCTGCTGCTGCAAAAATCTCTTGCTGCAACTTCTCTCCGCATTCCTTGCGGTTCCACTCTGCTTAGCTTCTGCTGCTGCAGTAATCTCTTACTGCAGCTCCTCTCCACATTCCTTGCAGTTCCGCTCTGCTTAGCTTTTGTTGCTGCGCTATCTCTTGCTGCTCTACCGCTCCTATCCACAGCCTTGCGGTTCTCTTCTTGTGTGAACAGGTCCCAACCTGTTTCTTCATTCTCCGTTCCTTCTAGCTTGATTCCGTACCTGAATCTCCTGTGTGAACAGGTCCCAACCTGTTCCTTCATTCTCCGTTCCTTCTAGCTTGATTCCGTACCTGCTCTCCTGTGTGAACAGGTCCCTACCTGTTCCTTCATACTTCATATCCGTACCTGCACCTCCTGTGTGAACAGGTCCCTACCTGTTCCTTCATACACCACACCAACCTGCCCTGTGTCTCTGCCGTTCCTGCCAGCCCTGTGTCTCTGCCGTTCCTGCCAGCCCTGTGTCTCTGCTGTTCCTGCCAGCCCTGTGTCTCTACCTGTTCCTTCATACACCACACTAGCTTGCCCTATGTCTCAGCCGTACCAACTTGCCCTGTGTCTCAGCTGTGCTTTCCTGCCATGTGTCTCAGCTATGCCTTCCCTTCTGCCCTGTGTCTCAGTCGCGCCTTCCTGCCCTGTGTCTCAGCCATGCTCAGCCGTGCCTGCCTGCCCTGTGTCTCTGCCGTGCCTGCCTACTTGTCCGAGTTTCAGCCGTGCTCATCTGCCAGTCCTGCCTGATGCTTGCACCAATCCTGGTGTTCCTGTTTCCCAAGTGGGATCAGCAGCCACAGCCAGACACCATCCTGGAGTAGCACATGGCAGCTGCCTGCAGCACAAGCCTGACCTCACCACCATCAGAGGCTCCAGTGAGGACCAAGGCAGCTGTCATAGTCACGCCCCTTCCAGGGTAGCCTGGTTAATGGCACAGTGGGGCCACAAACCCCCCTTGGCTCACACCTATCAGTCAGGGAGTGAGTGTGACACTAACCATGTAAATATATATATATATATATATATATATATATATATACACTGCTCAAAAAAAGAAAGGGAACACTTAAACAACAGAATATAACTCCAAGTAAATCAAACTTCTGTGAAATCAAACTGTCCACTTAGGAAGCAACACTGTTTGACAATCAATTTCACATTCTGTTGTGCAAATTAAATTGACAACAGTTGGAAATTATTGACAATTATCAAGACCCACTCAATAAAAGAGTGGTTCTGCAGGTGGGGACCACAGACCACATCTCAGTACCAATGCTTTCTGGCTGATGTTTTGGTCACTTTTGAATGTTGGTTGTGCGTTCACACTCGTAGTAGCATGAGATGGACTCTATAACCCACACAAGTGGCTCAGGTAGTGCAGCTCATCCAGGATGGCACATCAATTTGAGCTGTGGCAAGAAGGTTTGCAGTGTCTGTCAGTGTAGTGTCCAGAGGCTGGTGGTGCTAACATGAGACAGGTCAGTATAACAGGAGACGTGGAGGGGGCCGTAGGAGGGCAACAACACAGCAGCAGGACCGCTACCTCAGCCTTTGTGCAAGGTGGAACAGGAGGAGCACTGTCAGAGCCCTGCAAAATGACCTCCAGCAGGCCACAAATGTGCATGTGTCTGCACAAACGGTTAGAAACCGACTCCATGAGGATGGTCTGAGTGCCCGACGTCCACAGATGGGGGCTGTGCTCAGAGCCCAACACTGTGCAGGATGCATGGCATTTGCTACAGAACACCAGGATTGGCAAATTCACCACTGGCGCCCTATGCTCTTCGCAGATGAAAGCAGGTTCACACTGAGCACATGTGACAGACGTGACAGAGTCTGGAGAAGCCGTGGAGAGTAATCTGCTGCCTGCAACATCCTTCAGCATGACCGGTTTGGCAGTGGGTCAGTAATGGTGTGGGGTGCATTTCTTTGGAGGGCCGCACATCCCTCCATGTGTTCGCCAGAGGTAGCCTGACTGCCATTAGGTACCAAGATGAGATTCCCAGACCCCTTGTGAGACCATATGCTGGTGCGGTTGGCCCTAGGTTCCTCCTAATTCAGGACAATGCCAGACCTCATGTGGCTGGAGTGTATCAGCAGTTCCTGCAAGATGAAGGCATTGAAGCTATGGACTGGCCCACCCCCATCCTCCTGACCTGAATCTGATTGAACACATCTGGGACATCATGTCTCGCACCATCCACCAACGTTCACGTTGGTGGATGCTTTAGTCCAGGTCGGGGAGGAGATCCCTCAGGAGACCATCTGCCGCCTCATCAGGAGCATGCCCATGCATTCTAGGGAGGTCATACAGGCATGTGGAGGCCACACACACTACTGAGCATCATTTCCTTGTCTTGAGGCATTTCCACTGAAGTTGGATCAGCCTGTAACTTAATTTTCCACTTTGATTTTCAGCATCATTCCAACTCCAGACGTCCATGGGATATTAGTTGTGATTTACATTGATCATTTTTAGGTTTTATTGTTCTCAATACATACCACTATGTAATGAATAAAGATTTACAACTGGAATATTTCATTCAGTGATATCTAGGATGTGGGATTTTAGTGTTCCCTTTATTTTTGAGCAGTGTGTATATATGTATGTATAAATTAGATATATATACAATATATATATATATATATATACTAGATGTTGGCTTGATTCAAATGCATCGGGTATTCTAGAATATGTATGTATGTATGTATGTATGTATGTTGCGCTGTCAGTGGTGTTTAAATCTCGCACTAATATCGCTGATTGGCTGATATCCGAGACAGACAGACAATTAGACCCTTAGACAACACAATGGCGGCACTTGACAGCAGTGGAGGACAATGATGATTCCAGAATTCGCGGCAGACTGTGCCCGTTGCTGATTGGTCGAGGCCAGCCTTCGCTGATTGGTCAATCAGCGACATGGGATTTCCAGGACAGACAATTAAACCCTAACGCATCGGGTATTCTAGAATATGCATGTCCCCGTAGTATATGGACAATGATGATTCCAGAATTCGCCGCAGACTGTGCCCGTCGCCAATTGGTCGAGGCAACCTTTATGACATCATCGTCACCATGGCAACCATTATGACATCTACGTCGAAACTGTGCCCATCACTGATTGGTCGAGGCGAATTCGCGGCAGACTGTGCCTGTCGCTGATTGGTCGAGGCAACCTTTATGACATCATCATCGCCATGCTGTGCCCGTCGCTGATTGGTCGAGGCCTGGCGGCCTCGACCAATCAGAGACGCAGGATTTCCAGGACAGACAGACAGACAGAAAAACCCTTAGACAATTATATATATAGATATCTACTATATAATTGTTTAAGGGTCACTTCCGTCTGTCTGTTCTTCTGTCTGTCACGGATATTCATTGGTCGTGGCCTGTCTGTCAAGGAAATTCAAGTCGCTGATTGGTCGCGGCAAAACAGCCATGACCAATCAGCAACGGGCACAGTCTGGAAGAAAATGGCCACTCCTTACTCCCCGCAATCACTGCCCAGCGCCCGCATACTCCACTCCAGCCACCGCTAACACAGGGTTAATGCCGGGGGTAACGGACCACGTTATGCCGCGGGTAACGCATTCCGTTACCGCCGCTATTAACCCTGTGTGTCCCCAACTTTTTACTATTGATGCTGCCTATGCGGCATCAATAGTAAAAAATGTAATGTTAAAAATAATAAAAAAACAAAAAAACCTGCTATACTCACCCTCCTTTGTCCGCCGAGCCGGCCGCCATCTTCCATTCCCGGCGATGCATTGCGAAATTACCCAGAAGACTTAGCGGCCTCGCAAGACCGCTAAGTCATCTGGGTAATTTCACAATGCATCCTGGGAACGGAAGATGGTGGCAGCCACGCGCTACAAAGAGCCCTTGGATCCGATGGCGAGTATGTTAGAACTACAAGGGGCCCTCGGATCGGCAGGTGAGTATGTTTATTTTTTATTTTGTAACCTGTGACATACGTGGCTGGGCAATATACTACGTAGCTGGGCAATATACTACGTCACTGGGCAATATACTACGTCGCTGTGCAATATACCACGTGGCTGGGCAATATACTACGTGGCTCTGTGCTGTATACTACGTCACTGGGCAATATACTACGTGACTGGGCAATATACTACGTGGCTCTGTGCTGTATACTACGTCACTGGGCAATATACTACGTCACAGGGCAATATACTAAGTGGCTCGGCAATATACTACATCGCTGTGCAATATATTACGTCACTGGGCAATATACTACGTGGCTGGGCAATATACTACATGGCTCTGTGCTGTATGTCGCTGTGGAATATACTACGTCACTGGGCAATATACTATGTAGCTGGGCAATATACTAGGTGGCTGGCCAATATACTACGTCACTGGGCAATACACTACGTCACTGGGCACTATACTACGTAGCTGGGCAATATACTACGTCACTGGGCAATATACTACGTCGTTGTGCAATATACCACGTGGCTGGGCAATATACTACGTGACTGGGCAATATACTATGTGGCTTGGCAATATACTATGTGGCTTGGCAATATACTACGTGGCTCTGTGCTGTATACTACGTCACTGGGCAATATACTACGTGACTGGGAAATATACTACGTGGCTCTGTGCTGTATACTACGTCACTGGGCAATATACTACGTGGCTCGGCAATATACTACGTCGCTGTGCAATATACTACGTCACTGGGCAATATACTACATGGCTGGGCAATATACATTTGGCTCTGTGCTGTATACTACGTCGCTGTGCAATATACTACGTCACTGGGCAATATACTACGTAGCTGGGCAATATACTACATGGCTGGCCAATATACTACGTCACTTGACAATATACTACGTCACTGGGCAATATACTACGTGGCTCTGTGCTGTATACTATAAGGCTGGGCAATATACTACGTAGCTGGGCAATATACTGTTATGATCTGGTGATTAAGGAGCGACATGCATCTAGCTCTGAGCAGGTGGCAACGATACTGACCACAGTCCCTAAGCTCAACACAACACTAGAAGTAGCCGTGGAATGCTCCTAACTCTGCCTAGGCATCTCGTCACAGCCTAAGAGCTAACTACCCCTAAAGATAGAAGCAGGAAAACTATCTTGCCTCAGAGAAAATCCCCAAAGGATAGATTAGCCCCCCACAAATAATGACTGTGAGAGGAGAAGGAAATGACATACGTAGTATGAAACAAGATTTAGCACAGGAGGCCACTTCTAGCTAGATAGAAATAGTGCAGGACAGAATGCTGTGCGGTCAGTAATAAAAACTAGAAAAAGTCCACCGCAGGGAAATGCAAAAATCTCCACACCTGACTAAAGGTGTGGAGGGCAAACTCTGCTGCCCAGAGCTTCCAGCTTAGCTGAATAGATCCATACAGAAAAGCTGGACAAATTAACAAAAACAAAGAAAGTGCTGAACAACAAAGTCCACAACAAGTGAACCGCAAAAGGACAAGCAAGGACTTAGCTTTGATGAACTGGTCAGAGTGTCAGGAAAGTCCTAAGAGCAATGACTCCAGGCAGGAACAATTGACAACTGGCATTGAATGAGGGATAAGGCCAGACTAATATAGCCGAGCCAGAAAGACGATCAGTGAAAACAGCTGCTGAAGCTAAATCCAAGAAGCAGCCATACCACTCAAAACCACACGAGAGAGCCCAAGAGCAGAACTCACAAAAATGCTACTTACAACCACCGGAGGGAGCCCAAGAGCAGAATTCACAACAATATACTACGTCACTGGGCAATATACTACGTGGCTGGGCAATATACTACATCACTGGGCAATATACTACGTGGCTGGGCAATATACTACGTGGCTGGGCAATATACTACATAGCTGGGCAATATACTACGTGGCTGGGCAATATACTACGTGGACATGCATATTCTAGAATACCCGATGCGTTAGAATATATATATAGCCACATACACATACATGTGTATATTACATGGTCTACTTTATAATGTTATTATGTATATTGCAATCCCCTCTCTTGTTATGTACAGCACTGTCCCTTACATATTGGATTATATAGAGCCTTGTCTTTATTACATACCGTCCTGTCTTGTTAGCTGTATAATGCAATGATGGCTAATGGAGCATGGGAAAGCTTCTTTTCTAAAGGAGGAGCTGATGGACTTGTAGTCTGGTCACCGACTCCTCCAACAGCAGTCATTTTATATCAAACAAGAGTGGGGACTATGTAATAAAAGAAGGTGCTGTGAATAACAAAAATAACAAGAATACACTATGTAAGAGACAGCACTGTACATAACAGCAGAGGAAGCTATATGATAAGTGAGGGCATCATATATAACTAGAGAGGATGGTACAAAATAAGGGACGGTGTTATACATAACAATAGAGGAAACTATGTAACAAAGGATGGTGTTATACATACTAAGTGAGTACACTGTTCATTAAGGGACTGTGCTATACATAATCAGTGAGTACAATTTATACTAAGGGACTGTATTAGACATAATAATTGATAATAACATCTTCCTTAACCTCCCCCTGTTCTTAAATCCATTATAAATCCCCCTTCCTCCCATCCGAATCCCCCACACCCCTCATTGTCCTCCTTCCCCCGCATCCCATTATTGCCCTCTCCCCCACCCCTATGATTGCCCTATTCACCACCTCCATCATTGCTTTCTCCCCACTACCCCATTATTGCCCATTCCACCACCTCCATCATTGCCTCCTCCCCACCACCTCCATCATTGTCCTTTCCACTGCCACCATCATTGCCTTCTCCCCCACCACCCCATCATTACCCATTCCACCACCTCTATCATTGCCTCCTCCCCACCACCCCTCATTGTCCTTTCCACCACCACCATTGTCTTTTCCCCCACCAACCCCACCATTGCCCATTACACCGCCTCCATCATTTCCTCCTCCCCACGACCCCCATTATTGCCCATTCACCACCTCCATCATTTCCTCCTCCCCCACCACCCCCATTATTGCCCTTTCCACCACCCCATCATTTCTTTCCCCCCACCACCCCTATCTTTGCCCTCTCCGTCAACCCAATCATTGCCATCTGCCCCATCACCCCCATCATTGCCTTCTCCGTCAACCCAATCATTGCCTTCTGCCCCATCAGCCCCATTATTGCCCTCTCCGTCAACCCAATCATTGCCTTCTGCCCCATCA
This sequence comes from Ranitomeya imitator, assembly GCF_032444005.1. NCBI lineage: Eukaryota > Metazoa > Chordata > Amphibia > Anura > Dendrobatidae > Ranitomeya > Ranitomeya imitator. The sequence continues at coordinate 761,359,488 of NC_091284.1, forward strand.
CCCCATCATTGCCCTCTCCGTCAACCCAATCAATGCCTTCTGCCCCATCAGCCCCATCATTGCCCTCTCCTCCACCTACACACACACAGACACATGCAGCACCATTCACCTCTCTGCACACACCTCACCTCACCTCTGCGCACAGTATCCTAATGCCGCACTATCACTGGCAGCTTCCTGTCTCACACAGCCGCGATGCTGAATGATGATGTCATTCAGCCGCTGCTGTGTGAGACTGGAAGCGCGGGCAGGAAGCAGGATGGATACATTCCCTGCAGCTCTGCTCCACAGCCATTTCCTCTTGCAGGCAGCGGAGCTGCAGGGATTGCTCACTGCCCTCCGCACATGAGGGCAATCTGGTCAGGGGCCCTCCGGAGCCTCGGGGCCAGATAAACTGGCCAGACTGCCCTCATTAATAGCCGCCCTGCAGGGGCCCCCTGGAGCACCGGTTGAACAGGCGGTATGTCCGCCCATGATCCCTACAACCCCCCACCAAAAAAAAGCTGGAATTCTTAACATTTCTTCGTGCAATCTTCGAAGCTTCCAGGCGAGATCAGACATGCACTAACTTTCCAGCAAATTATATGCAGATCTGGAAGCTATGTAATTTACGTCTATGTCTTTTTTGGGGAATGCTTTTCAGGTATTTTTAATCTGTTTACAAAATTTATGTAGCCTACAATTAGGCTAAGGTCATATCTACTCTAGAGGCTCCATTTTTATTGCTTATTATACATTCCTTCAAAAACGCTGTAAGGCCTCATTCAGACATCCATCAATCACATATGTGTTCTATTCGTGATTTTCACCCAGTAAGGTTTATGGTGTTAATCACTTGTTTGTGGTTTTTTTGCAGACCATGTGTTAGGAGTTGAGTTTCCTCTGCTGCACAGGGGGAATCTCGATCCGTGTCTGCTGCGGTCTCCCATTCTGCTTCGGCTGCAGTGGGCTCTGCTCAGCGGAGGCGTCGCTCTCAGCGTCTTGCTGGGACTGATTCTGTGCAAAGGGTTACTGCTGCCTTTTCTGGCTCTCCTGTTGTACCCTGCACTGATCTGCGGCGAGCGGGCTTCTCTGGGACTAAGTCCTTATTTGCACACACTGAGCATGCCCAGGGCAAGATCTCCCGTTGGAAATCGAGGGTCACATGCTCAGGTACTGCAGCACATCCCATTGGTCCTTTTGGCAGGTCCTGAAAGGGCAAAACTTCTGTAGCTGTTTCCTGTGCTGCAGCTATATAAACTGCGCATGACCGCACGGCCATGCGCTAGTATTGTCTTGATATTATGTGTGTGTGTAGATGGATGTATGTCGATGGATGAAAGCTCCTAAGTATCTCTCCCTAGAGTTGTTGACTGCTCACGGATGATGGTAGCTATCTAGCGCCCGACTAGCCATCTGCATGTAACACACATCACAGCGTCCTGTTGCTGTGCCCGCCAGTACGGCGCCGTGCGCTTCCTCTGTGCTTTCCTTACCCAAGCCTGGGTGGTTAGTGGCGTCCGTCAGTGCGGCAGCGCACGCACTCTCGTGCCTATAGATTCTATTTTATAAGTTTCCTTACACACCCAGTTGCGGTGTTGTGCCAGCAAGTGTCTAATCGGACTTCAATCCTGTGTAGGGGTTGAGTTCGCTGACTTCTTGCTCGCGCTCTATGTGCGGTACTGCGGTCCTGTGACGCAACAGGATCGCTTCCTTCACGCAGGGTGAAGTTAACCCATGTGTGTATACTTAGTACCGCCATATAGTCCGTCTTACTAGCAGCAGGGTCTTTTACCTGCACGGTGGACCTCGGACTGCGAACGCACCTAGTTTCATATTATCTATACTTGGTGCGTTCCGCCGGTCCTTAACACCATGCATGCGCAAAAAAATCATATGTCCGTTTTTTATTAGACTCATAGATCAAAATCATCCATAAAAGTCCGTGGGTCCATGAAAATCTCAGACAGCACAAGGATGGCAGCATTGCACAACCCATGCGCTGTCTGTGATTAACATTGTTAGATTGGAATATATTTGTCATTTATTTACAGTTTATTTTAGTACAAGAAAAACACTCATGGTAAAAAATGACACACTGTCCGAACACTGAGGAAACTTGGACTGGTGTTCAAGTATGTGAAAAATCAGAGATGTGTGAATGAGCGCCACAGTGTAGTACATGCCGCACTATATTTCCTGCAAATTGATATACCCGATTACAGTCAGGGGTCCGCCAAGCACCATTGATGTTTTTCCCCACTCCATCAGGCTCTTCCATCCCCCTCTCCCTCAGATTAGCGGTCCTATATGCAGCGCCCCGGGGTCCTGGTTGTTGCAGTAATGTCATTCTCCTCTAGGGGGGAGTGATGTTACATTTGGAGGCAATGAAAGAGATCTGTTTACCAGGTAACACAAAAATACAACACATTTCATACTCCAGTCCACCAAGGGGGCTATGCTCCTATTTATTAGGGTACTCTTCACACTTAGGTAAAACTGGTGGCCTGGAGAGGAAGTTAGGCAGTTGCTGTCTGAGCTTTGCTCAGGTAGTTGGTCCCTGACAGGGGTGGGAGCCTGTCAGAGGCCTAGACAGAAGGTCACGGAGCTGCGCCTGCCCCACGTGCAGCAGTTCCTAAGAAAGGACACAGACAGAGAACTGTATTGTAGAGAGTGAGAAGAAGTCATAGCAAAGGAGAGGGTACCAGAAGGAGTTCTGCCCTGCACAGGCTGCCTCCTTCTGAGGCGCAGGATCCCGGTAGCTGGAACACCGAGGGAGCAACAGTCCTTTATGCCTTGCTCCAGAGACCGGCAGGACAGCTAATTGCAAGTTACTGATCCGCCCCATACCCAGGAGGCAGGGTGGCACCCACGAGAGGCCGGGACATGATAAGAGTCCCTGTAAAAAGCCTCACGCCACCAGTCATACGGGTTGTCCTATCCGTCTGGGGGACAGAGAGAGAGACATAACATCGATAACATCTACAACATCTGTGAGGACCTTATGAGAGGCTTAGCAGTAAGGTACTACAACTGTTGTGAATTCCGCTCTTGGGCTCCCTCCGGTGGTTGTAAGTGGCACTTTTGTGAGTTCTGCTCTTGGGCTCCCTCTTGTGGTTTCAAGTGGTATGGCTGCTCCTTGGAGTTAACTGTCATCAGCTGCCTCCACTTCTCTTCTGCTCGGCTATTTAGGTCTGGCTGTTCCTTCAGCTAGTGCCACTTGTAAATGGTTTCTGGTTGGATTCACATCTCTTTGGATTTCCCTGTTTTCCTGACCAGTTCAGCAAAGCTAAGTTCTTACTTGCTCTGTTCTGTTCATAGATTGTGGACTTATCCGTTCAGTGCTTTCTATGTTTGTCCAGCTTATCAGTATGAATTAATTCTGTCTTGCTGGAAGCTCTGGGAAGCAGATTTACCCTCCACACCTTTAGTCAGGTGTGGAGATTTTTAGTAAACTCTGCGTGGATTTTTGTAGTGTTTTATATTGACCGCACAGTATTCCATCCTGTCCTATCTATCAAGCTAGACTGGCCTCCTGTGCTCATCCTGGTTTCATTCTGTGTATGTCTTTTTCCCTCTCCACTCACAGTCATTATTTGTGGGGGGCTAATCTATCCTTTGGGGATTTTCTCTGAGGCAAGATAGTTTTCCTGCTTCTGTCTTTAGGTGTAGTTAGCTCTTAGGCTATGACGAGATGCATAGGGAGAGTTAGGAGCATTCCACGGCTGCTTCTAGTGTTGTGTTGAGCTTAGGGACTGCGGTCAGTACAGTTACCACTTCCTTCAGAGCTCGTTCCATGTTGCTCCTAGACCACCGCATCATAACATACAACACCAAGGCGCTAGAGGAAGGCTACTGATTTCCACCTGGATAAGGGGACTCTGGATTTGCCTCCAAACCGGCCGGACTCTGCCTTCCCTGTGATCTGGTGCTCTGGACTGTGGATACTGAAGCCTTCAGTAAAAGGTAAAGAGACTGCAACCTTGTGTCCTCGTTCTTCACTGCGCCTCACACCATCCACCATCTCTACTCTGGGAAGCCCTGGGGACACACTTCACCTGTGGGAAGGTATACCATCTAGCTGCCATAACATCACCCCAGCGGACCTCTTGAAGCAGCGTCGGTCACCCTGACCGAATACCACAGGTGGCGTCACAAACATATCCCTTTAACCCCTTTACCCCCAAGGGTGGTTTGTACGTTAATGACCGGGCCAATTTTTACAATTCTGACCACTGTCTCTTTATGAGGTTATAACTCTGGAACGCTTCAACGGATCCTGGTGATTCTGACACTGTTTTCTCGTGACATATTGTACTTCATGATAGTGGTAAAAATTCTTTGATAGTACCTGCGTTTATTTGTGAAAAAACAGAAATGTGGCGAAAATTTTGAAAATTTCGCAATTTTCCAAATTTGAATTTTTATGCAATTAAATCACAGAGATATGTCACACAAAATACTTAATAAGTAACATTTCCCACATGTCTACTTTACATCAGCATGATTTTGGAACCAAATTTTTTTTTGTTAGGGAGTTATAAGGGTGAAAAGTTGACCAGCAATTTCTCATTTTTACAACACCATTTTTTTTTAGGGACCACATCTCATTTTAAGTCATTTTGAGGGGTCCATATGATAGAAAATACCCAAGTGTGACACCATTCTAAAAACTGCACCCCTCAAGGTGCTCAAAACCACATTCAAGAAGTTTATTAACCCTTCTGGTGCTTCACAGGAATTTTTGGAATGTTTAAATAAAAATGAACATTTAACTTTTTTACACAAAAAATTTACTTCAGCTCCAATTTGTTTTATTTTACCAAGAGTAACAGGAGAAAATGGACCATAAACTTTGTTGTACAATTTGTCCTGAGTACACTGATACCCCATATGTGGGGGTAAACCACTGTTAGGGCGCATGACAGAGGTCGGAAGCGAAGGAGCGCCATTTGACTTTTCAATGCAAAATTGACTGGAATTGAGATGGGACACCATGTTGCGTTTGGAGAGCCCCTGATGTGCCTAAACATTGAAACCCCCCACAAGTGACACCATTTTGGAAAGTAGACCCTCTAAGGAACTTATCTAGAGGTGTGGTGAGCACTTTGACCCACCAAGTGCTTCACAGAAGTTTATTATGCAGAACCGTAAAAATAAAAAATCATATTTTTTCACAAAAATTATCTTTTCGCCCCCAATTTTTTATTTTCCCAAGGGTAAGAGAAGAAATTGGACCCCAAAAGTTGTTGTACAATTTGTCCTGAGTACGCTGATACCCCATATGTGGGGGTAAACCACTGTTTGGGCGCATGGGAGAGCTCGGAAGGGAAGTAGCCCCGTTTGACTTTTTAATGCAAAATTGACAGGAATTGAGATGGGACGCCATGTTGCATTTGGAGAGCCACTGATGTGCCTAAACATTGAAACCCCCCACAAGTGACACCATTTTGGAAAGTAGACCCCCTAAGGAGCTGTTTTTTTAGCGGATTTTTATGATTGGCAGCCGTCACACACTGAAAGACGCTTTTTATTGCAAAAAATATTTTTTGCGTTACCACATTTTGAGAGCTATAATTTTTCCATATTTTGGTCCACAGAGTCATGTAAGGTCTTGTTTTTTGCGGGACGAGTTGACGTTTTTATTGGTATCATTTTCGGGCATGTGACATTTTTTGATCGCTTTTTATTCCGATTTTTGTGAGGCAGAATGACCAAAAACCAGCTGTTCATGAATTTCTTTTGGGGGAGGCGTTTATACCATTCCGCGTTTGGTAAAATTGATAAAGCAGTTTTATTCTTCGGGTCAGTATGATTACAGCGACACCTCATTTATATATTTTTTTAATGTTTTGGCGCTATTATACGATAAAAACTATTTTATAGAAAAAATAATTATTTTTGCATCGCTTTATTCTCAGGACTATAACTTTTTATTTTTTTGATGCTGATGCTGTATGGTGGCTCGTTTTTTGCGGGACAAGATGACGTTTTCATCGGTATCATGGTTATTTATATCTGTCTTTTTGATCGCGTGTTATTCCACTTTTTGTTCGGCGGTATGATAATAAAGCATTGTTTTTTGCCTCGTTTTTTTTTTTTCTCTTACGGTGTTTACTGAAGGGGTTAACTAGTGGGCCAGTTTTATAGGTCGGGCCGTTACGGACGCGGTTATTTTTCTTTTATTATTTAGATAAAGAAATGTATTTATGGGAATAATATATTTTTTTTTTCATTATTTAGGATTTTTTTTTTTATTTTTTTTTTTACACATTTGGAATTTTTTTTTTTTTACTTTTTTACTTTGTCCCGGGGGGGGGGGGGGGGGGGACATCACAGATCGTTTATCTGACAGTTTGCATAGCACTCTGTCAAATCAGCGATCTGAGTTAGAACACTGCAGGCTTACCAAGCGCCTGCTCTGAGCAGGCACTTGGTAGCCACCTCCCTCCCTGCAGGACCCAGATGCCGCGGCCATCTTGGATCCGGGCCTGCTACAGGGAGGGAGGTAAGGAGACCCTCGCAGCAACGCGATCACATCGCATTGCTGTGGGGGGCTCAGGGAAGCCCACAGGGAGCCCCCTCCCTGCGCGATGCTTCCCTGTACCGCCGGCACACCGCGATCATGTTTGATCGCGGTGTGCCGGGGGTTAATGTGCAGGGGGCGGTCCGTGACCGCTCCTGGCACATAGTGCCGGATGTCAGCTGCGAAAGGCAGCTGACACCCGGCCGCGATCGGCCGCGCTCCCCCCGTGAGCGCGGACGATCACGTATGACGTACTATACTGTTGGTGGTCGTACGGGCCCACCCCACCTCGAAGGGATAGTACGTCTAATGTCAGAAAGGGGTTAACATGCAAACCACCCTTGGGGGTAAAGAGGTTAAATGAAAGGGGCGTTACCAGTGTGAGTCATGTAGACCAGGAGAGCAGACTGTCAGTCATTACATGTTTCATGCTGGCAATGCCCCTTACATTTATAACGAGCTCTGGATGCAGATTCTCCGGGAGATCTATGTCTGGCCCATAGATATTAACAGCTTATTTACATATTAAAAAAACTGTGGATTTCTGTGTAATAAGACATTGGATTTCATATATCAAGATATCATTTTATACAACTTTCTATGACCTACGTGCCCATGTAGACGGCTTAGGAGGATTGATTCTTCTGACAGGTGCTATTTAAAACTTTGCTATAATAAGTGTTCAACATATAGTTCAATCCAAAATAACATAATACCATAATAAATATATATTATCTGAGGATCTGTTTATACCAAGGAAGGTGATGGGCACAAGGGGGCATTCTTTGCGTCTGGAGGAGAGAAGGTTTTTCCACCAACATAGAAGAGGATTCTTTACTGTTAGGGCAGTGAGAATCTGGAATTGCTTGCCTGAGGAGGGGGTGATGGCGAACTCAGTCGAGGGGTTCAAGAGAGGCCTGGATGTCTTCCTGGAGCAGAACAATATTGTATCATACAATTATTAGGTTCTGTAGAAGGACGTAGATCTGGGGATTTATTATGATGGAATATAGGCTGAACTGGATGGACAAATGTCTTTTTTCGGCCTTACTAACTATGTTACTATGTTACTATGTTACTATTGTTATTGCACTTCATTATGGGAATACGTTATGCTGCAAATTGCAAATTTGTGGTCTTTCCACTTAAAATAAAATGGTGATGGATGGTGTGACTTAAACACATTTATAACTTGAGGCCATATTTAGAAAACCAGCAATTTTGTTTTTAAACCACTAAAATGTCAATCAAAAATAGAACAAAAATGAAAATTAAAGGGAAAATGCAAACTAATACAAGTTGAGCAAGTCCAGTGGCTAGTATATAGTGATAAAAGTCAGAAATAGCTGGTGGGATCTTTGAGCTCGGAGCTTCCTCAGGGTGCTGTACAGTACATGGTGTACTGGATCGTGGTATACAAGGGAGTGCCTCATAGGAGCACAGACAGAGGTTAGTATCATTTACGTTGCTCTGTACTCAACCTAAAAAATGTCAATCAGTGCATGCGCTTCAGTAATACAGCACTACTTGTATTTCCTGAGTGCTCTTACAATGGTGCTGCAGGGAATGTGAACTACCGGTAAGTAATGTGGCCAGAATGCTGCTTTCATCATAGCACCAGCGTCTATGGGTTTTCCATCATCAATCAGGCCTCCTGATGAACCGTGACAATGGGGGAAACACACCATCTCTATGATAAGTCTCCTTTATCCTGCATCATAGTTACTGCACTTATATATGGTCTGTATGGTGAATTACTTTGAACCTATTATTGTTATAGGCAGGGGAAAGATCATCTTCCTTTGCATTTAGGAGCTGTCACAAGGTTTGATACCGAATTTACTTACCGTATAGTCAGGATTTTTATTGTTATTATATCAAGTCATAGAGTACCCACAGGGGACTATTTTCTATGTGTATAGGATATTATTGTGTGTTTTTTGGATTTTTTTACATTTCTTATCTATATGTTTTCCCTCCTGCCTATCATAAGGGATATTTAGGCAAGACGGGGAGAGTCTTCGTTTAGTGGGGGCGCCAAAAAAATCGTACTCTTAGGGTGCCAACCTCCACTGTAAGGCAGGAGTCATTTAGGACTATTGTAGGCCTTGTAGATACTCTGTGTTCATATCGTGTTTGGTCCATGCATATATTGTTATGGGTTTTTTTAACCATTGTTAAACCATAGGTAGGTGTTTTTTAATATTTAAGATTAAAAATTGCGTTTTAAGGGGTATATATGTTCACACAGTATTATTATTCCCGAGTCTGTATATGACATCTTTTCGCATGGCCAGATACGACTCACATACATTTTCTGCATCTCCGGCAAAACAATGAATAAATCTAAGGGCCCGATTCATCAGTTGCATTTCTTTTTTTTAGTCACTTTTGGTTTCTTTTGTCTTGTGGTACAAGTGGTTCAAAAAATTTAAGTCACAGCATAAAAATTGAATTTTTACTGTCTTTTCTGTCCCTTTTTTTGGGGGGGAAAAGTGCATCTTATAGTCGGGAAAATACGGTACCTGTTTTCTCCAGTATCACAGATTAAAAGGGCAGATACAAGTCTATGGGTCTGTAAAAAACACACGCAGCACGAATTGCATCTGTGTGCTGTCAGTATTTAACATTGCATAGTATAGGAGAATCTTTATAGTTTATTTATCTATTTATCGATTCACTAAAAGCACTGATGACACTGATGGTAAAAACGGACACTCGGCCCATTCACGGATGAAACACTGATCTAGAACACCATTTTTTCAAGTACGGGTTTAAACATGGACACGTGAATGAGTTTGTACAGCGCAGTCCTGCGGGTGTCGCAGTGGTCAGTGATATAAGATCATAATGACGATATCACTAGTTATCTTGGATGTGAAACATCAGCATCTAGAAACAGAAATCTTCCTGAAATTCACCATACAAGGAACGGAACACATCAGACTATACAGAAACATCTTCACCAATGGTATGACGCCATCCATTGTAACAGAATAAAAAACAAGTCCGTCTAAAGCAGTACTCATGTACAGAACGGTAATAGACTGCCCTGTGTAAGCAGAAGTGCTGCCAAAAACAATATACTGCAGAGAACAATGATTTTTAAGCGACCTTAAATACTATTCTACGCCATAAATCAACATCTTGCTCATTTGTTGGGTGTTGGCATCTTGTTCAAGTTGCATGATTATCAGGAAACAAGTTTCTACGAATCTTCATTCACAATAATCGGCCATTGTAATTGGATCTGTTGGGTTTTTCGCATTACAACCTCAGCATCGGCAAAATGAGCACTGGCTACAAAAAATATAACTAAATAAAACAGTGGAGGTACTACTTTCCAAGCTATAAATTTTTATGGTCAGATGTATAACACTTATGCTTATGATTGGCGTAAGAGATTGAAGGATTTGAATAGTGCACTGAGCCTTAGGCCACGCCAGGGATGCACTGAGCCTTAGGCCACACCAGGGGTGCACTGAGCCTTAGGCCACACCAGGGGTACACTGAGCCTTAGGCCACACCAGGGGTGCACTGAGCCTTAGGCCACGCCAAGGGTGCACTGAGCCTTAGGCCACACCAGGGGTACACTGAGCCTTAGGCCACACCAGGGGTGCACTGAGCCTTAGGCCACGCCAAGGGTGCACTGAGCCTTAGGCCACGCCAGGGGTGCACTGAGCCTTAGGCCACACCAGGGGTACACTGAGCCTTAGGCCACACTAGGGGTGCACTGAGCCTTAGGCCACGCCAGGGATGCACTGAGCCTTAGGCCACACCAGGGGTACACTGAGCCTTAGGCCACACCAGGGGTACACTGAGCCTTAGGCCACACCAGGGGTGCACTGAGCCTTAGGCCACACCAGGGGTGCACTGAGCCTTAGGCCACACCAGGGGTACACTGAGCCTTAGGCCTCGCCATGGGTGCACTGAGCCTTAGGCCACGCCAGAGGTGCTCTGAGCATTAGGCCACAACAGTGGTGCACTGAGCCATAGGCCACGCCAGGGGTGTACTGAGCCTTAGGCCCCAGGGGTGCACTGAAGAGCCCTCATTTGCATAAGAAATCAAACTTATTTTGGGGGGAAAGTAAAGAAGTGAAATCTATACTGCAGGTTTTATAGAGGCTCATTCCCCTATAGAACTGTAAAAGTAGCTTGACTCAAATTTTGGGTGAGACAGATTTCCTTTATACCAGGTATACATATTTTAAACTTCAGCAAAGCATAGTACGCTGTGCTTTTCTATGCTTTTTTATAAAAAAATACAACACACATTTACTAGTGTAATGCTAAGGGCACACCAGTGTATATTCTCTCATCCGAAAGAAGATGAGGAGAAAATGAAGACTTTTTTAAACATATTCTTCATTCTGTCAGTCTGGGAAATTCAGACTGCACTCAGATGTCATACAAGTGCAGACTGATGTTTTCCATGGATTCATCGACTCGCAAGAGGCTGATTGCGATCCAAATATCTGATCAAACACGGGCATGCAGTGAATTTATTTTCCTCAGACTGCCTCGGTTCAAGGAACAAAATAGAATAACATCTGTCTGAGAGCAATACGATGTTTTGTCGGATAGCACTGGGACCAAAAATCCAGACATGTGCACGAGCCCTAAAACATAGCTTTACCGAATCTGACCATTGTAATCTACACACGTGGTCAAAATTGTTGGTACCCCTCGTTTAATGACAGAAAAACCCACAATGGTCACAGAAATAACTTGAATCTGACAAAAGTAATAATAAATAAAAATCTATGAAAAAGAACAAATGAAAGTCAGACATTGATTTTCAACCATGCTTCCACAGAATTTAACAAAAAAATAAAACTGATGAAATCGGCCTGGACAGAAATGATGGGACCCTTAACTTAATATTTTCTTGCACAACCTTTTGAGGCAATCACTGCAATCAAACAATTCCTGGAACTGTCAATGAGACTTCTGCACCACTCGACAGGTATTTTGGCCCACTGCTCAAGAGCGAACTGCTCCAGTTATCTCGTGTTTGAAGGTTGCCTTTTTCATACGGCATGTTTCAGCTCTTTCCAAAGATGCTCAATAGGATTTAGGTCAGGGCTCATAGAAGGCCACTTCAGAATAGTCCAATGTTTTCCTCTTAGCCATTCTTGGGTGTTTTTAGCTGTGTGTTTTGGGTCATTATCCTGTTACAAGACCCATGACCAGTGACTGAGACCAAGCTTTCTGACACTGGGCAGCACATTTTTCACTAGAATCCCTTGATAGTCTTGAGATTTCATTGTACCCTGCACAGATTCTAGTCATCCTGTTCCAGATGCAGCAAAGCAGCCCCAGAACATAACAGAGCCTCCTCCATGTTTCACAGTAGGGACAGTGTCCTTTTCTTGATATGCTTCATTTTTCCATCTGTGAACATAGAGCTGATGTGCCTTGCAAAAAAGTTCCATTTTTGTCTCATCTGTCCATAGGACATTCTCCCAGAAGCTTTGTGGCTTGTCAACATGTAGTTTGACAAATTCCAGTCTGGCTTTTTTATGATTGTTTTTCAACAATGGTGTCCTCCTTGGTCATCTCCCATGAAGTCCACTTTTGGCTCCGACAACGACCGCGATCTGACACTGATGTTCCTTGAGCTTGAAGTTCACCTTTAATCTGTTTAGAAGTTTTCCGGTCTCTTTTTTTTACCATTCGTATTATCCGTCTCTTTGATTTGTCATCAATTTTCCTCCTGCGGCCACGTCCAGGGACGTCGGCTACAGTCCCATGGATCTTACATTTCTGAATAATATGTGCAACTGTCACAGGAACATCAAGCTGCTTGGAGATGAAAATGTGCAGGGGGATTAGGGACTTTTTTTTTTACAGAATTCTTGTATGCTGTATAAGAGACCCTTATGTGGACATAATTTATATGGGAAAAACCTGATGACCGGTTCCCTTTAATGGCTGAATATGATCTGCAAAATGGATGAATAAGAACTTGCTCTGAGTTTCAAGAACCAGAGACACTAATGTGTTTTTAATGCATGTGTAAGGATCAACGGAACTCCATAGGACAGTGTGCTGTCCAAGAAATCAAAAAAGACAGCACTAAGGCTACGTTCACATTAGCGTTGCGCTAATGTGCGTCGCTGTTGCGTCGGCGACGCAGCGGCGACGCGCCCCTATGTTTAACATGGGGGACGCGTGCGTTTTTTTTGTTGCGTTTTCCGACACGAGCGTCGTTTCCGACGCTAGCGTCGGACGCAAGAAAATGCAACAAGTTGCATTTTTCGTGCGTCCGATTTTCATCAAAAAACTACGCACGCGTCGCAAAACGCAGCGTTTTTGCGTGCGTTTGCGCGCGTTTTTTTGTGCGTCGTGCGTTGCGTCGACGCACCGGCGCGCAACGCTAATGTGAACGTAGCCTAAGACATGCCAAACAGATGTGTGCATGCAGCTAAAGGCAAACTTCACTTATCTCGAGAAGGACAACTTGTCACTCTAATTTGACTACACACAGTGTTTGATTGTAGTCTGTAACCATAGAAATACATAAGTCTGCACTGGAGATGTAGAGACAAATTTTGTTTAAATTTAGACTTTTTGCATTGTTCAATTTTTTAGATTATATGTATTGGAGCCAAGATTCAAATAGCTTTTAAAGGGGTTGTCTCCTAAAAATATATTTTAAAATTATTGCCATGAATGAGATGAGTACCGCAGGTCTAGCTTCAGAAAACCCTGGTGATCAGATGGTATTTGCCATACATTTTCCCATTTAGAGCCTGCAGTGTGTGAACTAGAGCATAATGACATGCCGGCCATTCAGATAAATCACGTATTGTTCAGACTGGGCAGGTCGTATGGAAAGCTCTTCTCTCCCAGAACTATGGCGGCGCGTTAATCCATAACTATTAATATCAAGGCAAGTATAGACAAGAAGAACAAAACGTTTATGACCGAAGCTGTGAGAAACCTTGTGGGGCGTGTTTATTCCATGTCGCTCGTCTAGTGGGTGTGATGAGAATGAATTGACAGCCATGTTGGCCAGGCCATATTCACCAACGTGGGGGGCTGCTCTTATGTAGTGACTCCCTGCTCTGGAGGGGGATCCCAAATCCCCATCCCCTGGATCCATACCAGCCATGAGGCACAGGTTTTAGAAATCATTTTACCCTACGCAACAATGTAAGACTGCGAAAAATTAAAATGGCCAAAACATGGATGACTCTGGAAATAACAAGCGAAAAGCAAGAGAATGGAGCGCACCGCTGAGCAATGAGAAAACCATTCTGTATTCACACTGATGGCTTTATGGTAGCTCTTTTTTTGCCAAAATCATGAAAAATTGTGAGAAAATGCCGTGCATTTGTAAAACCGCAGCAGTTTGTGAAAATTGATGCAAAAGAACCAGAAAACTGGCTCAGCTGATAACACACATATTAGGAAACTTCTATTAGTCCAAATAATAAATATTATAATCCAGTTGTAAATGTCTCCCCTAAAACCCAAAAACTAATAACTAAAAAGGGGTAGGGCAACAAAAGCACAATGTTTTGTTACTGGTGTTGCACTTTAGTGACAAACAAGCAAAATGCGACCATTTCTGCTGGCAAAAAAAATCGGCATCAGCAAATGGCTAGTGTAACAGGAGATGTGCTGCTCACAACGATAGTATATGTGGGCAAAGCGGTCATATTAGAAATGACTCTGTCCCACCATAGTTTGTAAACAAGCTCCGATGGGCTCAACATGTCACTCGCCGTTCATTGAAGTGCACATCGAGCTTAGATCTGCGCAGTGACACTGCAACTGTCATGTTGCCTGATCAGTATCACATCTAATGACCGTCAATGGGGCCTTGCTACCGTTAGAGATGAACAAATCCATCCGGGGACAGTCAAACTGGATTTGAATATCCAAAAATTTACTTTTTTATGTGAATTCAAACACTTTGAGATTGGTTATGTGCTGGGCAAAAAAACGTGCCCAACACCATTTCACGTACCGCTGAAGCATCAGACAGTAGTCAAATATAATTTTGTGTGGCCGTGTGGGCTTCCCCATGATGTCCTGCAGCTATGACATCTAGCGGATTATCACACCTTGGACAAGGGGCGGTCAGTGCCTGGGCCATCACAGATCAGCGGGTCCGAGTTGATCACAGTTTGTATGGCAGAGTCGTCTTTCTCATCTCCACAGTCACTGGGTAAGTCTCTTCTGTAGAGTGTAAGCTCTTATGATAAGTGGTGTCCTCTCTCCTGTAGCATGATCGCATCCATAATGTGAATGTAATTCTTTTTTTTATGTTATCCATTAATTCATTAAAAAACAAACAAATCAGATTGAAAATGGCTCCGGCCATGCCTGCACAGTAGCAGCTATTGGTGATCCGACAGCTGCTACTACGTAGGTGCCGGCGGCACCATCTTGCTAGAGAAAAAAAATTCCTCCAAGATGGCGCTGCATCTATCAGCGATCCCATAGCTGCCACTGCGCAGGCGCTGGTGGCGCAATTTTGCTAGAGAAAAAAAAATTGTCTCCACTAAGATGGCGCCACTGCGCAGGCGCCCGCAGCGCCATCTTGGAGGAGGAAATTTTTTTTCTCTTACCAAAATGGTGCTGCCGGCGCCTGCGCAGTGGCCGCTATGGGATCGTCAAAAACTTATTGTGAGAATTTAGCCTAAAATCTAGTAAATTCACTCATTTTCTACTATAACGTAGTTTTCCTTTATAAATTACATAGATTGATACTACTTTTATACATGTTAGAGGTTCTGCTCACATCTGTGATTGAGGCTTCACTGCAGATCCTGCCAAATAATACCAGAGAAAACTGCACACTATGATGGTATGCAGGAGGTATGGGCACTGCCCCTGTTTTTCATAACTATTGCTATAACAGAAATACGGGTTGGCTACGCCAACGAAGCCTTCAACTCAGTTCACAACATTGTATGGGTAAGGCTTCTTTCACACTTTCGTCATTTAGGGGCCGATGCGTCGTTCTGTGGAACAAAAGCATCCTGCAAAGTTGCCCACAGGATGCGTTTTTTGCACATAGACTTGTATTACCGACGCATCGCAACGTATTGCCACACGTTCCATACGTCGTGCACTGGATGCGTCGGTATTTGGTTGGCCGTCGTATCAAAAAAACGTTCAAGGGAACGTCTTTTCGTACGTCGGGTCCTGTATTTTAAACTGCACATGCCTGGCCGTAACTCCACCCCCTCCTCCCCGGGACTTCACAATGGGCAGCGGATGCGTTGAAACACTGCGTCCGCTGCCCACGTAGTGCTAAAAAACTTCAACGTCCATCGGTACATCGCGACGACGCTTAGCGACGGCCGCGTACCGACAGAAGTGTAAAAGAAGCCTTATCTTACATGTGGCAATTTATTAGTCATCTCGTGCTTATATTGCCACCCAGTGGACATTTTTGAGAAAGCAGTGCCTAACGTTGTGGTTAATGAGGATTGCACACCCCAATTGAAGGGTTTGTCTACTATTAAATATTAAAGCTCCGCCGGCGAGCCCTGTGTAAAAATTACAAAATCAGGTTTACTCACTGCCCGCTACTCCAGTGCTGCCGCCCCACTGCTCCCTGGTCTTTGTTGGCAGCGGAGAAGTCCCATCTATAACAGATGACCATAAACCAGCACCTCTGAACCCAGTGATTGGCTGCAGCCTGCAGCGGTCATATTATGTAGCAGTGATGTCACCACTGCAGCCAAGTCAATAAAGATCTGAGTGCTGGAGTAGCGGTTAGTGACTAACGCTGATTTTTTTGTTTTATTTTTTTGTAACTGGGCAAAGCCTATGGACCATTTATATTTAAAAGTGGAAACACCTCCAAGGTCCATTTACACCAAATTCCATTTATTTTTGTAGTTTGTGGGTTATTGTATCCTGGAAAAAAAATCGGTAGCCCAATGACTTTGAATCAAACATAACTTGGGGACTCCATACTGGAACTTTCTGAAAATAAAGGGTTTTTTTTTATTGTTAAAGGGAATGTGTCAGTAGGATCAACCCTCCTGAGCCGTTCCTACGGGCTCACAGGTCATACATAGTTGCATAAAATGATACCGTAACCAAGAAGCTGTAGGAGAGATCAGCACAAAATAGGGTCCTATCCGAGAAATATGGTAGCCTTACACTTAGATTAAACTCACCTGTTTAATCTGTTAATACGGCATATAATATAAAGAGTCAGCTGTAGCAGATCCATGGGTCAGCAAGTGACCATCACCAGACATCAAAGGTAAGAGGGATTAGTGGACACATTTCTACTCAGAGGAAATGATTGAGACTTATATCCCAGTGGAGTTTAAATAAGGTAGTGGTTTATTCTACGCTTTTCGAATTATAGAGTTACTTCTTCTTCAGGAAAGACCACATCTGTGAGCCTGACCAGTTACTACACCTTCCAGAAGCCTCAATAAAAGTTATCGCTATCAATGGACAAGCTGTTCCCCAGCAAGGTTATTGGGAACCTACGGTAAAAATTGGAGGAGCAAAGGTCCCAAGACAGGGCCTAATTGTTATTGACCCCTGCATGATGGATTTCCCCCTGTTATCCTGGGTATTAACTTTTTGTAAAACTGGCTGCAAGAGATGCTGGATATCCGAAAGCATGAATTGACTCTGTCTCCATCCAAAGAAAGAGAAGTGATCCAGAGGACAATCCGCCTACTGCATGGGCACCATAAGTTTGCTGGCCCAGATGGAACCATCGGTATGGCCTGGGTGGTGAGTAGACGTCCTATCTTTTTACCCACAGGTACTAAGGCAGTGATCTGGTACAAAGCACAAATAGGATCACGAGGTCAAAACTATGATGTACTGTTGATGCCAATCCCATTAAATAGTGACGTGTCTATTCTAGTCGCACGGAGTCTAGCTATGGTAACTGGAGGGAGAGTCCCTAATCTTTTGCTGAATCTTAGTGATCAGCAGGTGATGTTGAGAAAGTACCGTGCTGTTGCCAAGCTGTCAAGAGTGTCCGTCCAGGATAACCTGAGTCAAGAAGCGTTGAACTGTCAACAAGTTGCCCAGGCAGAGGTTAGTTCTGTGGAAACCCATGGTGAAAAGAAGTTCATGTAGGAGGTAAGAACACACCAGATGAGTGGAGGAGTAGAGTTCTGAAGGAACACCATCAGGCCTTCAGTAAGAATTCCATGGACGTTGAGAAAGTGGAAGTCATCCAGCACACCATCCCCACTGGTTCACACCAACCTATCTGGCAAAGACACCAGCCCATCCCTTCATTGATGTACCAGCCAGTGAAAAAAGCTAATCCAGGACATGAAGAGCACCAATGTTATCAGAGACAGTCACAGTCCCTGGGTGGCACCACTTGTGCTTGTGAGGAAGAAAGACAGAAACATCCGCTTCTGTGTGAACTATAGAAAGCTGAATTGTGTCAAACACAAAGATGTCTACCATATGCCACATATTGAGGAATGCTTCACAGCCATAAAGTCTGCTGAATTTTTCTCAACATTGGACCTGACCAGCAAGTATTGGCAAGTACCTGTAAGTTGTAACCCAAGAAGACTTAGAGAAAACGGCCTTCACAACACTTATGGGCCTGTTTGAATTTAATTTTATACCATTTGGACTGTGCAATGCCAGAGGAACTTTCCAAAGGCTAATAGAGTACTGCCTAGGACATAAAAATTTGAGACGATTCTCATTTATCTGGATGATGTGATTGTGTGTTCCAGAACTTATGAAGATCACCTAGAGCATCTGTCAGATGTCTTCAAGACTCTCATCAACTATGGCCTAAAAGTCAAGTCCTACAAGTGCCATGTATTGAAACCCAGAGTGCAGTATCTAGGCCACATGGTGAGTGCTGAAGGAGTGGTTCCAGATCCTGAAAAGATCGCTATTATCCAGAAGTGGCCTGCCCCTACTACTGTCCAAGAAGTCATAGGTTTTTGGGGATTTACCGGCACTTCATCAAAATTTTCACCCAGATTACTGCATCCCTGCAAGAGTTGTTGAGAGGTCTGAACGCCAGACAAGAAAGAGTCATTCGATCATCTGGACTGTGGAACTGGATATCTCCTTAACCCCTTAAGCCCCGAGGGTGGTTTGCACGTTAATGACCGGGCCTATTTTTATAATTCTGACCACTGTCCCTTTATGAGGTTATAACTCTGGAACGCTTCAACGGATCTTGGCGATTCTGACATTGTTTTCTCGTGACATATTGTACTTCATTTTAGTAGTAACATTTATTCGATATAACTTGCGTTTATTTGTGAAAAAAACGGAAATTTGGCGAAAATTTTGAAAATTTCGCAATTTTCCAACTTTAAATTTTTATGCCCTTAAATCACAGAGATATGTCACGCAAAATACTTAATAAGTAACATTTCCCACATGTCTCCTTTACATCAGCACAATTTTGGAACCAAAATTTTTTTTTGTTAGGGAGTTATAAGGGTTCAAAGTTGACCAGCAATTTCTCATTTTTACAACACCATTTTTTTTTAGGGACCACATCTCATTTGATGTCATTTTGAGGGGTCTATATGATAGAAAATACACAAGTGTGACACCATTCTAAAAACTGCACCCCTCAAGGTGCTCAAAACCACATTCAAGAAGTTTATTAACCCTTCAGGGGTTTCACAGGAATTTTTGGAATGTTTAAATAAAAATGAATATTTAACTTTTTTTCACACAAAATTTATTTCAGCTCCAATTTGTTTTATTTTACCAAGGGTAACAGGATAAAATGGATGCCAAACATTGTTGTACAATCTGTACTGAGTACGCTGATACCCCATATGTGGGGGTAAACCACTGTTTGGGCGCATGGCAGAGCTCGGAAGGGAAGGAGCGCCATTTGACTTTTAAATGCAAAATTGACAGGAATTGAGATGGGACACCATGTTGCGTTTGGAGAGCCACTGATGTGCCTAAACATTGAAACCCCCCACAAGTGACACCATTTTGGAAAGTAGACACCCTAAGGAACTTATCTAGATGTGTGGTGACCACTTTGACCCACCAATTGCTTCACAGAAGTTTATAATGCAGAGCCGTAAAAATAAAAAATCATATTTTTTCACAAAAATGATCTTTTCGCCCCCAATTTTTTATTTTCCCAAGAGTAAGAGAAGAAATTGAACCTCAAAAATTGTTGGCCAATTTGTCCTGAGTACGCTGATACCCCGTATATGGGTGTAAACCATTGTTTGGGCGTATGGCAGAGCTCGGAAGGGAAGGAGCGCCATTTTACTTTTCAATGCAAAATTGACTGGAATTGAGATGGGATGCCATGTTGCGTTTGGAGAGCCCCTGATGTGCCTAAACATTGAAATCCCCACAAGTGACACCATTTTGGAAAGTAGACCCCTTAAGGAACTTATCTAGAGGTGTGGTGAGCACTTTGACCCAACAAGTGCTTCACAGAAGTTTATAATGCAGAGCCGTAAAAATAAAAAATCATATTTTTTCACAAAAATAATCTTTTCGCCACCAATTTTTTATTTTCCCAAGGGTAAGAGAAGAAATTAGACCACAAAAGTTGTTGTGCAATTTGTCCTGAGTGCGACGATATCCCATATGTGGGGGTAAACCACTGTTTGGGCGCATGGCAGAGCTCGGAAGGAAAGGAGCGCCATTTGACTTTTCAATGCAAAATTGACTGGAATTGAGATGGGACGCCATGTTGCGTTTGGAGAGCCCCTGATGTGCCTAAACATTGGAACCCCTCACAAGTGACACCATTTTGAAAAGTAGACCCCTTAAGGAACTTATCTAGATGTGTTTTGAGAGCTTTGAACCCCCAAGTGTTTCACTACAGTTTATAACGCAGAGCCGTTAAAATAAATTTATTTTTTTTTCGCAAAAATTTTTTAGCCCCCAGTTTTGTATTTTCACAAGGGTAACATAATAAATTGGACCCCAAAAGTTGTTGTCCAATTTGTCCTGAGTACGCTGATACCCCATATGTGGGGGGGAACCACTGTTTGGGCGCATGGCAGAGCTCGGAAGGGAAGGAGCGCCATTTGGAATGCAGACTTAGATGGATTGGTCTGCAGGAGTCACGTTGCATTTGCAGAGCCCCTGATGTACCCAAACAGTACAAACCCCCCACAAGTGACCCCATATTAGAAACTAGACCTCCCATGGAACTTATCTAGATGTGTTGTGAGAACTTTGAACCCCTAAGTGTTTCACTACAGTTTATAACGCAGACCCGTGAAAATAAAAATTCTTTTTTTTTTCACAAAAATGATTTTTTAGCCCCCAGCTTTGTATTTTTACAAGGGTAACAGAATAAATTGGACCCCAAAAGTTGTTGTTCAATTTGTCCTGAGTACGCTGATACCCCATATGTGGGGGGGAACCACTGTTTGGGCTCATGGCAGAGCTCGGAAGGGAAGGAGCGCCATTTGGAATGCAGACTTAGATGGATTGGTCTGCAGGCGTCACGTTGCATTTGCAGAGCCCCTGATGTACCCAAACAGTAGAAACCACCCACAAGTGACCCCATATTGGAAACTAGACCTCCCATGGAACTTATCTAGATGTGTTGTGAAAACTTTGAACCCCCAAGTGTTTCACTACAGTTTACAACGCAGAGCCGTGAAAATAAAAATCCTTTTTTTTCCCACAAAAATGATTTTTAGCCCCCCAAATTTTTATTTTCCCAAGGATAACAAGAGAACTTGGACCCAAAAAGTTGTTGTCCAATTTGTCTCGAGTACGCTGATACCCCATATGTTGGGGTAAACCCCTGTTTGGGCGCACGGGAGAGCTCAGAAGTGAAGGAGCACTGTTTTACTTTTTCAATGCAGAATTGGCTGGAATTGAGATCGGACGCCATGTCGCGTTTGGAGAGCCCCTGATGTGTCTAAACAGTGGAAACCCCCCAATTATAAATGAAACCCTAATCCAAACGCACCACTAACCCTAATCCCAACTGTAACCCTAACCACACACCTAACCCAGACACACCCCTAATTCTAATCCCAACCCTAATCCCAACCGTAAATGTAATCCAAACCCTAACCCTAGCCCCAACCCTAGCCCTAACTCTAACCCTAACCCTAACCGGAAAATGGAAATAAATACATTTTTTTTAATTTTATTATTTTTCCCTAAGGCTAGGTTCACATTGCGTTAGGGAAATCCGTTTAGCACTAGCGGATTGCGCTAACACAATGTCTTTTTAGGTGTCGTGTTTAGTGGTCGCGTTAACGTCCCCGCTCTGGAAGATCGGGGATCGGACCTCGGGCGCGCCGCGGACGCTGCAAGCAGCGTCTGAGGCGCGCCACAATAGAATGGCACCTTGCTAGCGCGAGCCGAAAATGGCACGCTCTAGCGATGCGCTACACCTGAAAATCACATTGCTGTCAATGGTTGTGCTAACGGACCCGTTGCACGGCGTTAATTGTGACATTTTCGCCGTGCAACGCTGTCCGTTAGCGTTAACCCATTAACGCAATGTGAACCTAGCCTAACTAAGGGGGTGATGAAGGGGGGTTTGATTTACTTTTATAGCGAGTTTTTTAGCGGATTTTTATGATTGGCAGCCGTCACACACTAAAAGACGCTTTTTATAGCAAAAAAGTTTTTGCGTCTCCACATTTTGAGACCTATAATTTTTCCATATTTTGGTCCACAGAGTCATGTGAGGTCTTGTTTTTTGCGGGACGAGTTGACGTTTTTATCGGTTACATTTTCGGACACGTGACAGTTTTTGATCGCTTTTTATTCCGATTTTTTTGTGAGGCAGAATGACCAAAAACCAGCTATTCATGAATTTCTTTTGGGGGAGGCGTTTATACCGTTCCGCGTTTGGTAAAATTGATGAAGCAGTTTTATTCTTCGGGTCAGTACGATTACAGCGACACCTCATTTATATCATTTTTTTTATGTTTTGGCGCTTTTATACGATAAAAGCTATTTTATAGAAAAAATAATTATTTTGGCATCGCTTTATTCAGAGGACTATAACTTTTTTATTTTTTTGGTTATGATGCTATATGGCGGCTCGTTTTTTGCGGGACAAGATGACGTTTTCAGAGGTAACATGGTTATTTATATCCGTCTTTTTGATCGCGTGTTATTCCACTCTTTGTTCAGCGTTATGATAATAAAGCGTTGTTTTTTGGCTCGTTTTTTTTTTTTTTTTTCTTACGGTGTTCACTGAAGGGGTTAACTAGTGGGCCAGTTTTATAGGTCGGGTCGTTACGGACGCGGCGATACTAAATATGTGTACTTTTATTGTTTTTTTGTTTTTTTTTATGTAAAGAAATGTATTTATGGGAATAATATTTTTTTTTTCTGCTTTATTTAGGAATTTTTTTTTTATTTTTTTTTTTACAAGTGTGGAAATTTTTTTTTTTACTTTTTCACTTTGTCCCAGGGGGGGACATCACAGATCACCGATCTGACAGTGTGCACAGCACTCTATCAGATCGGTGATCTGACATACAGCCGGGCAGGATTAGAGCTGCAGCTGCAGCCTGATCCTGACTCGGAAGTGCTCCCTGCAGGACCCGGATGCAGCCCGGCGGCCATTTTGGATCCGGGGACTGCAGGGAGAAGACGCTCGGTACACGGTGAGCACATCACCGTGTACCGATCGTCTCAGGGAAGCCCGCAGGGAGCCCCCTCCCTGCGCGATGCTTCCCTGCACCGCCGGCACACCGCGATCATCTTTGATCGCGGTGTGCCGGGGGTTAATGTGCCGGGAGCGGTCCGTGACCGCTCCTGGCACATAGTGCCGGATGTCAGCTGCGATAGGCAGCTGACACCCGGCCGCGATCGGCCGCGCTCCCCCCGTGAGCGCGGCCGATCGCATATGACGTACTATCCCGTCCATGGGAATTAAGTCCCAGGTCACCTGGACGGGATAGTACGTCATATGGGATTAAGGGGTTAAAGGGAAGGTGCCATCAAAAAAAAATTTTTTTCAGAAATTGTAAAAATGTAAAGAATTAAGGATTACATTTTCTTAAAAAATATTATCATTTGTTTATAATTTAGTAAAATATGAAAAATTATTTGAAAAGTTTTGGAATTTCCACTTTTCAACACTAGGGGGAGCAGCTACTGAAA
Organism: Ranitomeya imitator; assembly: GCF_032444005.1. NCBI lineage: Eukaryota > Metazoa > Chordata > Amphibia > Anura > Dendrobatidae > Ranitomeya > Ranitomeya imitator. The sequence goes on from NC_091284.1 coordinate 761,383,057, forward strand.
TTTCAGAAAAACCTAGTGTACAACTAGCTCACATTACTGCACTGCAGTAATTATGGGCGGAGTCTGCTGACGTGTGTGATGTCTCCTCTCCTCCCCTTATGGGTGTTTGCTAAGGGATTAGAGAGGATGATATTCAGGAACCCAGTGAGCAGCCATTTTGTTGGTGACTGCAGAGTATGGCTGCCGTCACACTATCAGTATTTGGTCAGTATTTTACCTCAGTATTTGTAAGCCAAAACCAGGAGTGGAACAAATAGAGGAAAAGTATAATAGAAACATATGCACCACGTCTGCATTTATCACCCACTCCTGGTTTTGGCTTACAAATACTGAGGTAAAATACTGACCAAATAATGATAGTGTGATGGCAGCCTTATACTGACAAGTGGACAGTCACCGAGGATGGCAGGCAGCAAGGATTCTGGGAGATATGTGGTGGAGGGAGCAGGGTGACAGCAGCACAGAGTATTTCAGGAGAGCAGTGTGCTGGTCTATGGGGGCCCCCTGTTCGGTGTGCGGAGCAGCCAGGGATTGTACATAGAGCGCTGTCTTTTATACACATGGATGGACCGTCTGCTCCACAGAAATCCAGGAAACATTTCTGCGGATTGATGGCCTGTTCTGATCCAGACTTTGCATGCAGACCCCCATTCCCTCCTCAGATCCTGTCTTCTCCATCCTGTCCTGGCGATATGTGAAAGCGAGGCGACAGGCGCAGTCGGGGTGACGCTGGGAAGGAAATGTAGCCATATAGTAACGATAAAAATGAGACCCCTCTCTTCAGCCGCCTCACCAGCCTTCCCCTCACTGCACCTAACTGGAGGTCATGCTTTACCCTCTATTACCCCAGACCCGCGTGCAGGTGCTCAGCCAGAACCACCATAGAATGGGTCCACTTTCTGAAGATAATACTGCCATAGTGTTCTCACATAATACCGCCATATAGATCACACACAATACTATCAAATAGATCACACAATACTGTCATACAGTTCTCACATAATACCACCATATAGATCACACATAATACCGCCAGTGTTCTCACATACCGCCATATAGATCACACATAATACCACCAGTGTTCTCACATACCGCCATATAGATCACACATAATACCGCCAGTGTTCTCACATACCGCCATATAGATCACACATAATACCGCCAGTGTTCTCACATACCGCCATATAGATCACACATAATACCGCCAGTGTTCTCACATACCACCATATAGATCACACATAATATCGCCAGTGTTCTCACATACCGCCATATAGATCACACATAATACCGCCAGTGTTCTCACATACCGCCATATAGATAACACATAATACCGCCAGTGTTCTCACATACCGCCATATAGATCACACATAATACCGCCAGTGTTCTCACATACCGCCATATAGATCACACATAATATCGCCAGTGTTCTCACATACCGCCATATAGATCACACATAATACCGCCAGTGTTCTCACATACCACCATATAGATCACACATAATACCGCCAGTGTTCTCACATACCACCATATGCTTCTCACATAATACCGCCATATAGATCACCCATAATGCCGCCACATAGATCTCACATGTATTGTAAATACTCGGCCAGAATAAAGTCCTTTATTAATCTTTTTTATACCATACCGAACGCATAATCCTCGACTCCCTCATCTCCCACAACAAAAATAATAAACCACAATGGGGAAAGACACGCAGGGGGGAGAGGAGTGCATAGGAGAGGATTAGATACTGACTGCTGAGCCGTGTATCTAATCCTGTCCTGTGTGATACTGAGCTGAGCCGTGTATCTAATCCTATCTTGTGTGATACTGTACACAGGACAGGATTAGCTACACAAGACTAGATTAGCTACACAGGACAGAGGTAGCAGTGGTAGATGGTATATAGAGGCAGGCAGCAGTGGTAGATGGTATATAGAGGCAGGCAGCAGTGGTAGGTGGTATACAGAGGCAGGTAGCGGTGGTATACAGAGGCAGGTAGCGGTGGTATACAGAGGCAGGTAGCGGTGGTATACAGAGGCAGGTAGCGGTGGTATACAGAGGCAGGTAGCGGTGGTATACAGGGGCTGGTAGCGGTGGTATATAGGGGCAGGTAGCAGTGGTATATAAGGGCTGGTAGCAGTGGTATATAGGGACAGGTAGCAGTGGTATATAGGGGCAGGTAGCAGTGGTATATAGGGGCAGGTAGCAGTGGTATATAGGAGCAGGTAGCAGTGGTATATAGGAGCAGGTAGCAGTGGTATATAGGGGCAGGTAGCAGTGGTATATAGGAGCAGGTAGCAGTGGTATATAGGGGCAGGTAGCAGTGGTATATAGGAGCAGGTAGCAGTGGTATATAGGGGCAGGTAGCAGTGGTATATAGGGGCAGGTAGCAGTGGTATATAGGAGCAGGTAGCAGTGGTATATAGGAGCAGGTAGCAGTGGTATATAGGGGCAGGTAGCAGTGGTATATAGGAGCAGGTAGCAGTTGTATATAGGGGCAGGTAGCAGTGGTATATAGGAGCAGGTAGCAGTGGTATATAGGAGCAGGTAGCAGTGGTATATAGGAGCAGGTAGCAGTGGTATATAGGGGCAGGTAGCAGTGGTATATAGGAGCAGGTAGCAGTGGTATATAGGGGCAGGTAGCAGTGGTATATAGGAGCAGGTAGCAGTGGTATATAGGAGCAGGTAGCAGTGGTATATAGGGGCAGGTAGCAGTGGTATATAAGGGCTGGTAGCAGTGGTATATAGGGACAGGTAGCAGTGGTATATAGGGGCAGGTAGCAGTGGTATATAAGGGCTGGTAGCAGTGGTATATAGGGACAGGTAGCAGTGGTATATAGGGGCACGTAGCAGTGGTATATGGGGGCTGGTAGCAGTGGTATATAGGGACAGGTAGCAGTGGTATATAGGGGCAGGTAGCAGTGGTATATAGGGGCAGGTAGCAGTGGTATATAGGAGCAGGTAGCAGTGGTATATAGGGGCAGGTAGCAGTGGTATATAGTGGCAGGTAGCAGTGGTATATAGGAGCAGGTAGCAGTGGTATATAGGAGCAGGTAGCAGTGGTATATAGGGGCAGGTAGCAGTGGTATATAAGGGCTGGTAGCAGTGGTATATAGGGACAGGTAGCAGTGGTATATAGGGGCAGGTAGCAGTGGTATATGGGGGCTGGTAGCAGTGGTATATAGGGACAGGTAGCAGTGGTATATAGGGGCAGGTAGCAGTGGTATATAGGGGCAGGTAGCAGTGGTATATAGGAGCAGGTAGCAGTGGTATATAGGAGCAGGTAGCAGTGGTATATAGGGGCAGGTAGCAGTGGTATATAGGAGCAGGTAGCAGTGGTATATAGGGGCAGGTAGCAGTGGTATATAGGAGCAGGTAGCAGTGGTATATAGGGGCAGGTAGCAGTGGTATATAGGGGCAGGTAGCAGTGGTATATAGGAGCAGGTAGCAGTGGTATATAGGAGCAGGTAGCAGTGGTATATAGGGGCAGGTAGCAGTGGTATATAGGAGCAGGTAGCAGTTGTATATAGGGGCAGGTAGCAGTGGTATATAGGAGCAGGTAGCAGTGGTATATAGGAGCAGGTAGCAGTGGTATATAGGAGCAGGTAGCAGTGGTACATAGGAGCAGGTAGCAGTGGTATATAGGAGCAGGTAGCAGTGGTATATAGGAGCAGGTAGCAGTGGTATATAGGAGCAGGTAGCAGTGGTATATAGTGGCAGGTAGCAGTGGTATATAGGAGCAGGTAGCAGTGGTATATAGGAGCAGGTAGCAGTGGTATATAGGGGCAGGTAGCAGTGGTATATAAGGGCTGGTAGCAGTGGTATATAGGGACAGGTAGCAGTGTTATATAGGGGCAGGTAGCAGTGGTATATAAGGGCTGGTAGCAGTGGTATATAGGGACAGGTAGCAGTGGTATATAGGGGCAGGTAGCAGTGGTATATGGGGGCTGGTAGCAGTGGTATATAGGGACAGGTAGCAGTGGTATATAGTGGCAGGTAGCAGTGGTATATAGGAGCAGGTAGCAGTGGTATATAGGAGCAGGTAGCAGTGGTATATAGGGGCAGGTAGCAGTGGTATATAAGGGCTGGTAGCAGTGGTATATAGGGACAGGTAGCAGTGGTATATAGGGGCAGGTAGCAGTGGTATATAAGGGCTGGTAGCAGTGGTATATAGGGACAGGTAGCAGTGGTATATAGGGGCAGGTAGCAGTGGTATATGGGGGCTGGTAGCAGTGGTATATAGGGGCAGATATCAGTGGTATATAGGGGCAGGTAGCAGTGGTATATAGGGACAGGTAGCAGTGGTATATAGGGGCAGGTAGCAGTGGTATATGGGGGCTGGTAGCAGTGGTATATAGGGACAGGTAGCAGTGGTATATAAGGGCTGGTAGCAGTGGTATATAGGGGCTAGTAGCAGTGGTATATAGGGACAGGTAGCAGTGGTATATAGGGGCAGGTAGAAGATGCATAAGAAAATAAAAACTCTGTACTTACCTTCAGTCCTCTTCCAGGAAGTGCTGAGTCATGTTCAGGGCAGAGCAGTGTGACGATCTCCCTGCTCTGAACAGGTCGACAGTGAGCAGTGATTGCAGCCTGTGCTGTAATACTAAGTACAGGCTGCAATCACAGCTCCTGGCTGCAGATACTCACCCCGAACCTCTCTTCCCAGCAGCAGCTTCTCCCTGGCAGCTCCTGCTATGATCGCACACACTGAGCTGTGTGTGCGATGACGGAGGAAAAAACAAAATGGCCACGATCTCCTCTCACAGCTGTGACGTAGCAGCCCAGCGGGCGTGCCCAAGTCACAGCTGAGAGGCAGGAGGAGCGGTCGGAGCCCGACTGTTGGCTCCTATGCCCATGGCTGCCGTAAGTGAGGTGTGCAAGTGTCGTGCCCAGACACTTACACCCACACTAATGAAAATGGCGGCCTCCAGTGGCAAAAGTAAAAATGAATAAATAAAAAAGTATTAAAGTACTATATTTACTTTTGTATTAAAAATAATTGATTATATAATCAATAATTATTAATACAAAAACTAAAATCACGGCACCCTCCCTTTAAATCAATTGAAGAAAATGTTGACAGAGGCTCCTATCTTGGCATATACTGACTACAACTCTCCGTTTCACCTCTATAGTGATGCTAGCAAGAAAGAATTTGGTACTGTCCTTGCACAAGTTCAAGATGGTAAGAAGAAGGTAATTGCCTATGCGAGTCGTTCCCTCATACCAACAGTGAGAAATCCAGAGAACTACACTCCCTGACAGCTTGTTGTCTGTGAAGGCTATGAAAGGAGTAGCTGCCAAAATCTCTGAACTTCTTAGTCACTAGTCCCATACCAATGTGAGGAACTCAAGCTTGGAGGAACTGTACACTACCTGACAGAAGTTATGTCGCTTATCCATGTTATGTAAATAAAAGCTTATAACCTGACGATAAATTCATCCATTGGTTGTATAAATTATTATTTTGAAAGCTGAATTCCTCCGAAATGTGGTGTCGGTTAAGAAAATAAATTGGCATTAAAAATTTTCCTCCCGCATTTGGTCTCTCTATTTAATTATTTTCTCGCAGGAAATGCCCCAACCAAACAGACCTTAGAGGCACACATTTCTGTTATCCCTAAGGACGGGAGAGATGGTAGCCTATGTGGCAATTATCGCCCCATTTATTTATTAAAGTCGGACTTAAAACTCGGGGCAAAAATTATTGCGTCCAGAATTAACACTGTCCTAGAATCCCTAATCCACCCTGATCAAGTGGGTTTTGTTAAAGGACGTGAGGGTAAGGATAATGCCACAAAAATTCTCTTAGCCATCTCACATGCCAGGCGTTCCAGTATCCCGCTGACTATACTTTCAACTGATGCCGAGAAGGCCTTCGACAAAGTCAGCTGGCATTATATGGTCTGCACTTTACGGAAGTTTGACTTCCCCCAGCCTCTTATTGATGCCATTATGATGCTGTACTCACTCCCAACCGTTAGAGTTAGAGTCAACGGATTACTTTCGCTCCTTTGTGATTGGAAATGGCACTAGACAAGGCTGCCCTCTCTCCCCCACCCTTTTTGTATTAGTTATGGAGATCCTAATACAGAGAATTAGGCAGGAGGAGTCGATTAGGGGGCTAGTAGTAGAGCAATTAGAATTTAAGACAGCAGCTTTTGCGGATGACCTCTTGATTTTAATCTCAAACCCCAAATCCGCTTTCCCTACTCTTCTGAAGCTACTCGATGAGTTTGGAGTCATTTCTAACTTCAAAGTCAATATGCATAAATCGGAGGTTCTGAACATTTCAGATGATGTAGTTTCAGAACTCAAAAAGATTACCCCCTTTAAGTGGCTCACTGAAAAACTGAAGTATCTAGGAGTTTTACTTACTGCAGTTCCCTCTACTCTTTATAAACATAATTTCCAGCCGCTCCTAAATAACATACAAACGCTCCTCAAATCATACGACCTGCCATACCTTTCGTGGATTGGTAGGATAAATATAATTAAATCCTACATCCTACCAAAAATCTTCTACCATATGAACATGATACCCATACCTCTCCCCAAGTCCTTCTTCGTAATGGCTAATAGAATAGTCAATAGTTTTGTGTGGAGGGATAGGAGAGCCAGACTTCCCTTTAAAATCCTCACCCTTCCAAAAAAGAAAGGTGGCATTGGACTTCCTAATCTCAAGACTTATTACCAGGCAATTCACTTAGCTCGATGGATAAATCTGACTAAACTTAGAACTGACCAAGAAATTTCTAATCTTGAACTTATGTTACTAGGAAAAGAGGCGGAGATATATCTTTGGACCTCTGCTATCCCCCGCACGGCTCATTAGAGATAATAACCAATAACACCTTAAGGTACCGTCACACTCAGCGACGCTGCAGCGATATAGACAACGAGCCGATCGCTGCAGCGTCGCTGTTTAGGTCGCTGTAGAGACGTAGAACACAGCAGTTCCAGAACGATGCAGGAGCGATCCAGTGACGTAACGGCGACTCACTTATCGTTGTAGCTGGTTGTTAGCTCCATGTAAAATGTTGCTGGCATCGTTGCTTTTGCTGTCAAACATGACGATACACGCCGACCTGACGACGAAATAAAGTTCTGGACTTCTAGCTCCAACCAGCGATATCACAGCGGGATCCAGATCGCTGCTGCGTGTCAAACACAACGAGATCGCTATCCAGGACGCTGCAACGTCACGGATTGTTGTCGTTCTCGTTGTAAAGTTGCTGAGTGTGAAGGTACCTTTGGCTATTAGAAGAGCGCTTATCCCAAATAAATGGCCACAATGCCTTTTCCTAGATAACATTCCTTTAAAGATTATACCCTGGCTCATGGAGCCAAAATACATAGACGCATTTGATCTATGGAATTCTCTGCCAGTTCTCCCAATTTCGCATCTACTTACCAACCAGATCATATGCGTGGATAGCTGGCCTCAAGATGCCAAAAAAACAACCTATAGACTTCATACAAACACACCATGTAAAACACATTATTTCAAAATTTAAGTTGGACATCCAATATAACACAGACTGGCTATGGCTAGAGTTTCTTGTTAGACTCAAACCCATACCTCCTAAACTAATATCCAAATTATATTCCAACCTAATTTCCCCCAAAACTCATTTTAAACCCCTGTATATATCCTCATGGGAATCTGAATTAAATATATCTCTTTCAAATCAAGAGACGGAACAGATTTTGAGACACTCACATGGTTTCTCGAGATGTGTTTTGTTGCAAGAAAATGCTTTTAAAGTCCTCTAGATGGTAAAGAACCCCTGAGTCACTCTATCATCTGGACCTGTCTGACTGTCCTCTATGTTGGAGATGTGTGAGGTCCAAGGGCTCTTTGGCGCATATATTTTGGTCCTGTCCAATTATCTCTAAATTCTGGGACGAGATCTTTGACTACCTCTGCCAGATAGGTTTAATAACACGGAATCTAACTCCTCAGGAGGTTTTGCTATCACTCCCCACAAATTCTTACAATCTTAAAGCTATGTGCACACGTTGCGGATTAGGCTTAGGAATTTCTAGTGCGGATTCTGCCTCTCCTGGCAGAAAACGCACCTGCGGATTTGTCGCGTTTTTTGTGCCATTCCGCAGCGTTTTTTGTGCGTTTTTGCTGCGGTTTTCTTGCGGATTTGCTGCATTTTTTACGCCTGCGTTTTTTTATATTGGAATGGGTACAAAAACGCTGCAGATTCACAAAAAAGAAGTGACATGCTACTTCTTTTAAACTGCAGCGCTTCCGCAGCGGATTTTTCGCAAAGTGTGCACAGCATTTTTTTGCCATGGCAACTCGCTTTATCGGATACCCCATAGCTCCTTATCAGCTGCTTTTTCTTTTCACATGCAACTTTGACCTTTTATATCATCTACACTACGCTGTGATGGACTCTAGCTCAAATAAATTAATCAATCTACAGACTGTTCACCCTTGCCTTCATGTTAACCCTGAATACTTAAAATCACTTCTGTATGCCTGTTCTATTGTTTCGACCCTGGAGGTTTTACTTTGGGGATTTTTTGCTATCCCCTCCCCCCCCTGGAATCACCTTTTGCTTTTGTTTTATTGTTCTAGATATGTTGTTTCTCTTTTTTTTGCCTTACTGGTTTTTCTTTCGGATACATGAACTGCTACCTGTCAGCTAACAATCGCTACAGGAATTTTTGTTTACTCGCCCAGGATTTATGGTCGCTTCCGGTGCGAAATATGAGTGCTGGACATACCCAGCTTCGTCTCTATATATAACTTGTCCTTTTATGACTTATGTTCGTGTATTCTTTGTTTTGTTTATGTACTTTGAAAATTTAAAATAAACAATTTAAAAAAAAAAAGAAAAGAAAATAAATTGGCATCAATGCAGAAATATTGATTAGTTAATGAGCACAGAATGGTTAGATTTTGGCAACACAAAAGTTTTGTCACCCACAGAAAGTAAGGTAATATTCAAACAAATAATTAACTTAAAATACAAATATATGTTGCATAACATTGGTGAATGAAGTTGTGCTATTAGAGTTATTATTTAATATTTTGGGTGACTTCCATGAGCTTGAAGGACTGCATCCATGTGGTTCAACAATGATTCATACAATTTATTAATGATGTCATCAGGAAAAGCAAAGAATGCAGTCTTACATGCCTCCAAGAGTTCATCTAGATTCTTTGGTTTTGTCTTCCAAGCTTCCTCTTTCATCCTACCCTAAACATGCTCAATGATGTTGATGTCTGGTGACTGGGCTGGCCAGTCCTTGAGCACCTTGATCTCTTTTGCCTGGAGGAACTTTGTTGTAGAGAAGGATGTATGAGATGGAGCACCATCCTGCTGCAGAATTTGACCCCTATTATGATTTGGAATATAAGAGGTAGCTAATACTTCTTGATATTTTAGGCTATTGATATTGCCTTCCACCTTGCAAATGTTTCGCACACCCCCATACTGAATGTAACCCCAGACCATGATCTTTCCACCACCAAATTTAACTGTTTTCTGGGTGTATTTTGGATCCATTCAAGCTCCAGTAGGTCTCCAGCAGTATTTGCGCGGCTGTGGTGTAATTCTACTGAAGATTCATCAGAGAAATCCACCTTCTGCCACTTTTCCAGCGTCCATCTGTTTAGCAGGCTGTGGGACTGCAAATGCCACACGGATTTTTATTTGCCTTTTGTTTAGTGCTGGCTTCTGGGCACTGATTCGACCATGGAGGCCATTTCGAGACAGAATCCTACAAACTGTTCTAGTTGATACAGGGACTTGTGGTGACCAGGCCTGCTGGAGCTCTGCTGCAGTGGAAGAGGGACTTGCTTTGGATTTTCTAACCAACAAACGTTCCTCCTGAGCAGTTGTGGGGTCTGCCGGACCTGGGCTTGTCAAACACATCTCCAGTCTCTTCAAATCTTTTTTTTAATTCTTTGTACTTGACGCTGATGTGCCGCCCCACGGGCTAGGGGTACTCGGTACCGGGTCCGGTGTTCATGGGATGTCATGGTGGCTACAACCCGGTCCATGGCCCAGGGCGCCCATATAAAAGGGAAAGGTCTTTAAAGGGATAGAGTTTATGTTCGTGATGCCACCTGTGGTATTCGGTCAGGATGACCGATGCTGCTTTAAGGGTCCGCTGGGGACCAGAGCTTCCCGGTGTGTAGATGGTGGATGGTGAGAGGCACAGAGAAGAACGAGGACACAAGGTGGCAGTCTCTTTACCTTTACTGAAGACTTCAGCATCCACAGTCCAGGGCACCAGATCACAGGGCAGGCAGAGTCCAGCCGGTTTGGAGGCAAGTCCAGAGTCCCCTTGTCCATGTGGAAATCAGTAGCCTTCCTTTGTGCTGCAGTGTTGTAGTCCCTTACTGCTAAGCTTCTCATAAGGTCCTCACAACTGTTGTAGATGTTATGTCTCTCTGTCCACCAGATAGGATAGGTCAAACCCGTATGACTGGTGGCTTGAGGCGGTTTATAGGGACTCTATCATGCCCCAGCCTCTAAAGGGTGCCACCGTGCCTCCTGGGTGTAGGGAGAACAAGTAACGCGAAATTAGCTGTCCTGCCGGTGTCTGGAGCAAGGCATAAAGGTCATTACTCCCTCGATGTTCCAGCTACCGGGATTCTGCGCCTCAGAAGGAGGCAGCCTGTGTAGGGCTGGTCCCCTTCTGATATCCACTCCTTTGCTATGACTTTTTTTGCACGCTCGCTGCAATAAAGTTCTGCCTTCGATGTCTCTTTCTAGGAGCTGCAGCTCTGAGAACATGCACAGCTCCGTGTCCTTCTCCTTTGCTCTCTGACAGGATCCCACCCTTGCCAGGGACCAACTAACTGAGCGGAGCTCAGCCAGCATCTGACTAACTTTTCCTACAGGCTACCAGTTTTACCAATGTGGGGAGTGACCCTGGTGGACTGGATTGTGAAATGTGTTGCATGTTTGTGATACCTGGATGCAGTTATCCTTCTTTGCCTCCAAACGTAACACCACTCTCCCCTAGTGGAGAATGATATTACTGCAATGACCAGGACCCTGGGGCGCTGCACTCTCCCCCATTAAATCCAGTACTCCCGGACTGGGAAAAGAAAACAATAGTTACAGGTTAGCAAACAGACATACAAATTTTGAAATGCAAAGAAACAAATTAATATAACTGATGCTTCCCTTTATGGGAGGTGTGGACTCTTGAACGTTGCATAACAAAAACATATACATTATGGGCCTATTTTAATAAGAGTGGAAAACAGTTACTAATTATGAAATATGATTACCCGAAGGGGTATACTATCTATTAAGTGCAAAGGCAAACGTTCTATCTTTATTCAAGTGCAAATCAACATCTGATTACTTTTATTCTTCTTCAAGTGCAGAACAGTCTATCAAACCCCACGGGCTCACAGCATTTTCCTTCAATTTATTCAAAAGTGCTCTATAATATCAGCTACAAACTATCGGCTATGTAAAACACAATTCTATCTATATTCAAGTCTAATCTGGCAAAGTGCATTAATTCAACATTCCCTTTAAGGGTGAACTCAAGTCTCTTTTCTGAGGTAGTGCAAAGTATTAATACTGTAACAACAGGAACGATACGAGGGACCCGTTACTAACCCCCAACATTGGTTTGGTCGGGCTACAAGGCGTGTATCCAGACCTGGAATTCTGCCACACCAATGGGTTTTTATTCAGGTCTCTGAAAAACAAAGCAGTTCTCACAATATGATTAGCAGCAGTCTCTTTCAGAAGCAGTCTCTGTAAAAGCTTCCTTTGTAAAACCAGTAGGAAGCACCTTTAGGAAGGTGCAAAATATATACAAGCAAAGTTCCGATCATGCACAGTTCATGATACTAATGATCTTTAAATGGGAAGGCAACTTGTGCAAACAGAGGATCCTCCTGGAACTGAGGATCCCTTTAAGAAGTAACCCTGGTCGAGTTTAGTGAACGATAACAGCAGACAATTAACTATTTACAGTCAGTTCAAGATTTTTGAATTATTTAAACAGTTCTGGAGGTAGCACTGGTGGAGGCAGTCCCTTCGGGTATGAATGGCTACCAGGCATCACATACAGTGCATCTGCACTCTGAATGGGAGTCTGCGTACTTACAGTCCTCTGTTCCACTAGAGCGCCGGCGCATCTGGAGCACAGAACAATGGGTGTTCTGTCATGGGCAGCTGTATCTCTCATCTGGCCAGATGAGGGCAGTGTTGGGCAATACGGAACCTCCGGTGGCAATGGCTCCAAGCCTCTATATGGCGGTCTTCCCTCGTTCAACTCACGCTTGTGCACGTGGAGAGCATACCATCCCTTGTCTCCCCAATGTCTGGTGTAGGTGACGCGGTCACCAGGATATAGATCACGGCCTTGATGCCCCTCCAACATTTGGGCCTCCACGTCACGTCGGTTCACGAAAACCTTGGGGTAAAGGTCCGGTTCCTTAATGAACCCCCAGCCGGCATCGAGGCGAAACACCACAACGGTCCGGCACCTCCGCAGGCTCCGGTCCCCATGGCCTATCTTCCAGGCCCAGGCCTTGGACTGCGGGTCTTTTTCGTGGGTGGCCTGGCACTTGAGCTTCTCCTCCCTCTCACTCTGCTCACGCTGTAAGGCCTGCTGCCGGCGGTACTCCTGCTGGGTGACAACTTCAATCCGCTCCCCCTTTCGCTGAGCCTCCCCGGGGAACCCGATCAGGTCGGTGGTGGTGTGGGTCCATCTGAAGGTCACCCACTCCCCTTGGATGTCTATGGTCTTTTTGGTGGGCTGCAGCGGGGCGTCGGAGGTCCTCAGGGTCTCCCAGGGCCTTTCCCATTCCAGGCGGTTACACACCCGGCCAGGTGGTGGTGGCAGGGGAGAGTCGACGGGCACTATCAGGGCGTTGTCCTCAGCTACCGGGGTAGGGTCTGCAGGCTTACCCGCGGCCACGGCATTGCTGGTGCTGGTCTCCTCCACTGCAGGCGGCGGCTCCTTCGGCTGTTTGCGCTGCTGCTCCTGGACTCTGTCAGCTGCGCGATACCAGGATTTCCTGAGCTGGCAGCACAGCTCTTTGACTTCCGCACTGAGAACCTCTGGGTTCATGCATGACGGCGGGGCCTCTTCTGCTTCTGATTGGCGGGAAGCACTGCGGGTATTCTCCCCCTCCTCCTGGTGACCTCCGCTCACCATCTTGCCAACCAGGGTAGTGTCTGCTTCCTCCTCTGGTCCCTGCTCCTCTTCTGGAGGGCGGTTCCCTCTTCCTCCACCATCCCAGAGTAGGAGGCAGATTCCTTTGGTTGATGGGCATATTTTTCTGACATAGTAGTATCTGTGAGGGACTGGTTCCATTTTCGTGCCGTTCTTCCAGGCTACGCCCACGATGACACTCCCCACTCATCCAGCACGCCGCATGACGCTATAATGGCGGCGGTTTTGGCGGCAATTTTTGGCGGCAAATCACAGTCCATTAATTACACAGTCTTTTAACACAAATCACGGTTAGGCACAGTCTCTAGGTGCACATGACCCGATTTTTCAGGCTTTAGTAGATCCTATTCGTGACACCAAGATGAGTTGCCCCATGGGCTAGGGGTACTCGGTACCGGGTCCGGTGTTCACAGTGGGATGTCACGGTGACTGCGACCCGGTTCGTGGCCCAGGGTGCCCATGTAAAAGGGAAAGGTCTTTAAAGGGATAGAGTTTATGTTCGTGACGCCACCTGTGGTAGTAATAATAATAATAATCTTTATTTTTATACAGCGCTAACATATTCCGCAGCGTGGTATTCGGTCAGGGTGACCGACGCTGTTTTAAGGGGTCCGCTGGGGTGATATTATGGCAGCTAGATGGTATCCTTCCCACAGGTGAAGTATATCCCCAGAGATTCCCGGTGTGCAGATGGTGGATGGTGAGAGGCACAGAGAAGAACGAGGACACAAGGTGGCAGTCTCTTTACCTTTACTGAAGACTTCAGCATCCACAGTCCAGGGCACCAGATCACAGGGCAGGCAGAGTCTGACCGGTTTGGAGGCAAGTCCAGAGTCGTCTTATCCAGGTGGAAATCAGTAGCCTTCCCTTGCGCTGCAGTGTTGTAGTTCCTTACTGCTAAGCTTCTCATAAGGTCCTCATAACTGTTGTAGATGTTATGTCTCTCTCTCTGTCCCCCAGATAGGATAGGACAAACCCGTATGACTGGTGGCTTGAGGCGGTTTATAGGGACTCTATCATGCCCCAGCCTCTAAGGGGTGCCACCGTGCCTCCTGGGTGTAGGGCAAACAGGTAACGTGAAATTAGCTGTCCTGCCGATCTCTGGAGCAAGGCATAAAGGTTGTTACTCCCTCGGTGTTACGGCTACCGGGATTCTGTGCCTCAGAAGGAGGCAGCCTGTGTAGGGCTGGTTCCTTTCTGGTATCCACTCCTTTGCTATGACTTCTTTTGCACGCTCGCTGCAATACAGTTCTGTCTTCGATGTCTCTTTCTAGGAGCTGCAGCATGCACAGCTCCGTGTCCTTCTCCTTTGCTCTCTGACAGGATCCCACCCCTGCCAGGAGGGACCAACTAACTGAGCGGAGCTCAGCCAGCAACTGACTAACTTTCCCTACAGGCTACCAGTTTTACCAATGTGGGGAGTGACCTAATAAATAGGAGCAAGAGCTCCCCCTGGTGGCCTGGAGTGTGAAATGTGTTGCATGTTTGTGATACCAGGATGCAGTTATCCTTCTTTGCCTCCAAACGGAACACCACTTTCCCCTAGAGGAGAATGATATTACTGCAAGGACCAGGACCCTGGGACGCTGCACTGAGACACATTAAAGGTGCCATCCACTTCTGCAGTGGATCTGGTCTTCAGCCTCTTGATAATCCAGACTTTGATCGCAGGCTGGATTTTTGGCATGTTGTCAGAGCTCAAGTTGCAGTTCAAGTGAAGGTCTGCGGTGCTAAGTTTCTTTTTATACACACACACTAATTGACCGATCATTTACTGAGCACAGGTGAGGATGTAAACTAGGATTGGGTGCATTATATGACCAGGCGACAAAACGTTTGTCTTGCCAAAATCTGACCATTCTGTGTCCACTAACTGATCAATATTTCTGCATTGATGCCAATTTATTTTCTTAACCTAAACCAGATTTCGGAGGGTTTCAGCTTTCCAAAGAATAATTTATACAACCTATTGATGAATTTAACGTCAGGTTATAAGCTTTTTTTTTACATAACATGGATAAGAGACATAACTTCTGTCAGGGAGTGTACAGTTCCTCCAAGCTTGAGTTCCTCACATTGGTATGGGTAGTGACAGAGAAGTTCAGAGATTTTGGCAGCTACTCCTTTCATAGCCTTCACAGACAACAAGCTGTTATCGCACTTGAGCATAGCCCGACTGGGAGCCCTAGAACAGAGATGGGCATCATGAATGGCAAATTACCAATTAACTATCAAATGCCGAGCAGGAAAATTAACAAAGATGCTTACACCCTGTCCCGGCTTCCTACTTGTAAAGTGCCTGAAGGTGACGAATAGAAAGAAGTGTAGATGCCAGATTTCCACCAATTGTCTGTAAAGCAAGGATCCCATGTGTTGAAGTGAAATCTTCAGCCTTTTTCTGACCTGCAAGAGCAACTGTTGCAAACTGACAGAGTCCAATGGATCCAGATGCAGGAAGAGAGCAGAGTACTGAATACTCTAAAGGAACATCCCGACTACAAGGAACAGACTTCACAGAGACCAGGGCAGCTACTGAAATATTGAGCTGAAAAGGCTTAAGACAGAGAAAATGGCTATTCTCCGAAACAGACCTGCTGGTTTGAAGAACCATTGATCACACTACCCTTGAGGGAGTAATCCAGATTGTCGTACCAAGACAAGATGCCAAAATTGTCTTGGAAGCTTATCATGACCAATCCGGACAATATGGTTGCCACAAGACAGAGGCGAACGTCTTAAAGAGATTCTATTGGATTGGGATGAGAAGTTATATAGAAAAATGGTGCCTTGAATGTACCACTTGTACCTTGAGATGTGGCGGAAGCTCTGACCAGAAAGCACCGTTGCACCCAATAGGAACTCACCAGTCATTGAGGTTGGTTGCATTGGATCATGTGAAACTGCAGCCTAGTGCGACTGGAGTCTCCTATGCCTTTACTATCATCAACCACTATACAAAATTTGCTGCAGCAGTGCCAGTGAAGAACCTAACAGCGAAAATGACAGCCAAAATCCCCCGGAAGACTTTCATACAATGTTATGGATATCCAGAAAAGATACTAACTGACAGAGGTGCTGAATTTGAATCTGAATTGTTCAAAGAACTGTGTGCCCTTTATGGCTGTATGAAAGTTAGAACAACTGCATATCATCTACAGAGTAACGGCCTGTGTAAGCGGATGAATCAGACTCTATTTGGTGTGCTGCGTGCAGTACCTACTCAGCAGAGAACTGACTGGCCAATTCTACTGCAAGAATTGATCTACCTCTACCATAACAACATCCATTGTTCCACCGAGCATACGTCTTATTATCTTACCTTTGCATACTTCTGACACTGTATTTTATGGTGAGGACACAGGAGAGGTTTTCTTCTGATGACTCTTCCATGAAGGCCATATTTGTGCAGGTATAGAAAAATGTACCACAACTCCAGAGTCTGCTAAATTTTTCTGAAGGTCTTTTCCAGTAAAGCTGGGGTTTTGACTTGCCTCTCTAGCAATCCCACAAGAAGCTCTCACAGAAATTTTGCTTGGTCTTCCAGACCTTATCTTGACCTCCACAGTTCCTGTTAACTGTTATTTCTTAATTGCATTTCTAATTGTGGAAATAGCAACTTGAAAACACTGCTGTCTTCTTATAGCCGTCTCCTGTTTTGTGGGCCTCCACCAATTTCATTTTCAGAGTGCCAGGTAGCTGCTTTGAAGAACCCATGGCTGCTGTTTTTTTGGCACAAGGTTAAAGCTGGGAAATTTGTGTCACCTGGCTTTTCCTATTGATGATAGTAAACAAGCCATAACCCCAACAGGCTAATTAAGGTCTGAAACCTGGGTCAAAGTTATCTGAGCACACAAATCTCCAAGGGTGCTCAAACCTTTGTATTGGCCCATTTTCCTTATTGTAATTTTTAAAATGTAAAAGATTACATTTTCTTGCCTAAAATACAAAGGAAATGTGTCATCTTTAACTTTAGCCCTGAGATCATTTCATAGTCAACTTGCTTAAGTAACAGTAATTTTTAACAGGGGTGCCCAACTTTTACATGGTGCTGTATACACGGCATCTGTGCTCCAGTATTGCTCATCGTCTGAGGGCACTTTCAGGCTGGATTAGCAGAAATGCATTTGAATAGGTAAATTATTGATTATACTGATGGTAACACAGATGTGGATTGTTCTGTGCACAGAGAAGCATTTGCATATTAACTAAGACGTTCTGTCATAATTTTCCATTTGTTTCACTTCCTAAAACATAACAAGTGAACCTCCTTCTACTTTTTGAAATAGGAAGTGACCACTTGTGTGTATGAGATATAAGCCGCATCACTATAAATGGCAGCTTAGTTACAGCCATGTTTCCTCTTATTGCCAGATCTATCTTGAAATTTTGAGTTTATTTCTGCAATTGAATACTTCACTAATTACAATGAATCGGGGGGATCCAGATCAGAGACCCCACTTTTGTAGACCTCTGACATGAAATTTTAAGTACTATTTATAAAAGATGCTTCAGGCAAGTATCCACTTATCACTTACTGTGCTGCTTGCAGCAGTTTTATCACCAGGCGATTATCATCATAGGACTAGTATACCTGCTGCCACGTAGTCCTCCTTATTCATGAGCTCTGTATAACCACGCCCCCAGCACTGATTGGCAGCTTACTGCCTTTCCAGCTGGTAATCAATGGTGTGGGCGGGGTTATACAGGGCTCAGCATTCAGAGAACTGCTGAGTCTGCAGCAGAGAAAACTAAGATGTTATCAAAACCACAGTAAGCAGCCCAGTAAGTGACAAATTTATGGAATGAGGGTTACAGATGGGGTAGCAAAAACCTGGTAACGGCCTTTTTACATGGCCCGATAATCGTGAAGTGATTTGTGTGTAGGTACAGTAAGCCAGTCAAGGTGTACTATTTTTAATGGACTAAGAAAAGTTCTGAAAATTATTTTTTGATGAGTGCTGGATTCTTGCCCCCAGATTTAGTCCCTTATTTTTAACACTCATCTTGCGAAATTCAAGCCTATGTATGGCTATGCCGACAGTAGACAGAGGAAATGAAGATATGGCTCTTGAAAGAAGAGGAGGAAAAGAGTAAAGCAAAAAAATAGCCATGACAGGAAGGAGTTAATTTTTTTAATTATGACACATAAACCAGTGCCTAGAACCACTGGCTAAAATGGCCACATATGACTCTCCTATGCCCTGTATATGCATGGTTTTATGCAGCGTCTTACAGTTCCAGCAAAGCGGAGGGGATTTATAGGAATCTCATTCCCATTGTGTTGTTTTTTTTAATGTAGCGTGAACTGATCGGAGGTGCGTGTTTGAAATCCGCAACATGACGATTTCTCTTGCGGGTACGCCGAGTGTTATGTGTGGATTAAAATTGCATTAGATGTGAAAAATCTGCAGGTAAAAAAATGCATTTGTGTTATTAGCACTAAAAACGCATGTAAGCATCATGCTGATTGACAGCCGGCTCCTCCCTGCCTAACTGTGTCAATCAGCATGACGTCCCCAGTCACGCCTCGTAGACAGAGCTGCCCGGGAGAAGAGCTGCACTGTTGACGTGGAGCAGCTGAATCACCGGCAGGAGCGATCAGTAACGGCTCTGAGCCGTCTCTGTCTGTTAGTTTTGTGGCAAATAGTGAAAAAATATAATTTTGTCATGGATGACGCCTTTAAATCTTTCAAGGCTAAATAAACTAATACAACCACGTTTTGCATTGCATCCACGTGAATGCCACTTCCTCTTCTTCTTCTTCTAACCTACAGAAGGTAAAAGAGGGGAGAATGGAATCGTCACTATAGAATCAGACTACAAAAGCCTGTGTTTGTAGTCTGTTGCTATGGCGACACATAGGTCTGCATATAAGCTATAAATGGAAAAAAGGTATAAACAAGACTATTTGTAAAGTTGCTTTATTTTTTTTATTTTAGATACAATAGAGCAAAAAAAAGAAAAAAGAAAATGTGTTTGCTAAAGTCAGCATACTATTTAAAGCGAAGGTTCACTATGTACATTTCGACAGTGGTGTGGTCCCACTATTCAGACAAGTGACAGGGGTCCCATCTTTCAGACTCCCGCCATGACTTCTTCTTACAAGTCTCAATGATTCGTCAATTATGTAAAAAACATTATCAGAGTTATGGGATGAGCAGTAATGGGGAGAAGGTCTTACTGAGTCCACTTATATAATTCTCCATATCACTTCCAAAGATGATCACAAGGTAGTGGTTCAGGATCCCGGCCACAGTCATGGCGAACAGAAAAAATATAATGCGCTTTCCAAAAATGTATCCAGGAGTACTACAAGAACAAGAGAAGTATTAATGGCAGAAAGCTGGGAAGCACAAAAACAAAAGGATTTGACTTTTGAAAGGATCTGTCAGCTCCTCTGAAATGTGTGTTTTAGTAAATACTTATATTCGTCATGACAACGCAATCATATAGCATCATTTTTTTAAACTTTCCATGATGTTGTTCCTCTAGTATTCCTCCTGGCAGTGTATGAGTAAACTGACAACTGTTTTTTTTTTCATTTCTCTAGATGTGCAATTAGTGGTTAAAGTGTCAGAACGCATTGATTGTTGTAGATTTCCAGAAGGATTAATAGAGGAATACATTAATGCAAAAACTTAAGAAAACAGGCTTCAGCTTTATTATTTCATGAGAAAATGGAAGTATTTATTAAAACATGACATGTCCTCTTTAAAAGGAGTTGTCTCATAAGTACTGTTTACTAATGTCACGCCTGTTTATTTCCCAGCAGTTGATGCTTTAAAGGGAAATGACTAGATTTTCACATGAGTCACTAGGCCTAATATTAATTTGATCAGCTGTCATGCGCATGTAACAGCCGCGGGTGGAATTGCGATCCACCAATGGCTGTTAACATGTTAAATGTCGGTGTCAAACTCTGACCAAGGCATTTAACTTGTGCTAACAAAAAAGTGCCTCCAAAGACACACCCTGAAGCCCTGCTATGTGTACCACAAGTTATGCAATGCAAGCGATCAGAAGATGGCAGCTTCATGTCTCCTCATGAGACCATTGAAGCAAGTAAAAAGTAAGAAAAAACCTTTTGAAAAATATTAATTAAAAACGCACAAAAAGTTCAAATGACCCCCTTTTGCACCATTCAAATTAAACAATTAAAAAAAAATACACATTTGGTATCGCTATGTTCAGAAACACCCGAATTATCAAAATATAAAGAGAATTCATCCAATCGGTAAATGGCGTACCAAGAAGATAAATCAAAACCAGAGTGAGTTTGTTTTTGGCCACTCAACATTGCAATAACGCGCACTCAAAACATCATATCTACCCCAAAATGCTATCAATAAAAACGTCAGCTCATGCTGCAAAAAATAAGCCCTCATCCTGCCCCAGATTATGAAAAATGGAAGATCTACGGGTCTTGGAAAATGGCGCCATTTTTTTCCTTACAAACGTTGGATTTTTTTTTCACCATTTAAATAAAAAATAGCCTGCACTTGTTTGGTTTCTGCGAACTCGTAATTATCTGGAGAATCATATTGCCAGGTCAGTTTTAGCATTTAGTGAATATGCTAATAAAAAAAAAAAAAATTGCGGAATTGCACTTTTTTTTTGCACTTTCACCGCATTTGGAGGAATTTTTTCCTGTTTTCCAGTACAATATATGGTAAAATCACTGATTTTATTAAAATTACAACTCGTGCCCCCCCCAAAAAAAGGCCTCATACGGCATATTGACAGAAAAATAAAAAAGTTGTGGCTCTGGGAAGAAGTGGAGCAAAAAACAAAAAAATAAATAAAAATAGCCCGGGGTTGAAGGGGTTAAGCTGGAAACCCATTTCTTCGATTATTTTCATATGCTCTTATACATATCTAATAACATGGCAGAGATACATGTAGGGTTGCCAACTTGCCTTTTTAGTTTTTTTCTGGCCAACGTATCAAACAATCAAGAACAGACGAAAAATTTTACTGACACATCGGAAAACCATAATAAATGATTCTGATTATAAGTGATCCATGCATGCAGCCCATAATTCTGATATGAAGACATAACCTGCATTCACTGTAAACTGTAAAATGATAATAATAATCATATTTAAAAAAAAAATAATAAAAAAAATTATAATATTAAAAAAATCAGCTTAAAAAAAAAAATCATGGACGCCTTCAATTTGTTTTACAAACAGGGCAAAAAAAGCCTTATTTTCTATGGACTGGCCCGGAATTTCTGTATGGTTGGCAACCTTGGATACATGTCACATATATGTCAGAAAATCCCTTTGGTAGAGTATATTAGTCTGGACCACCAACATTTCCAGAACTAAAGGGTTGAAGTTTACACCACCAGAACACCTTTGGCATTGTTTAGAATTTTTTGGTACTGGAAATCTTGGATAAGGCAAGGAACCATTGAGTCCCCCTTTGTTTCAGATGTAGTTGAACATTTTCTAAAGTCATCAATGGTGTATAATTGCTATAGTTCTGTAAATCTGGGGAATTTGATCTCAGACATGTTTTAATGCCATATTTCTATGACACGCGGCAAAGTCATTTTTA
Source organism: Ranitomeya imitator (assembly GCF_032444005.1). NCBI lineage: Eukaryota > Metazoa > Chordata > Amphibia > Anura > Dendrobatidae > Ranitomeya > Ranitomeya imitator. Next base: position 761,404,804 of record NC_091284.1, read on the forward strand.
GGTGGATCCTCCCTTTAAAAGAACAGCAGTACTTTGACATCACATTCTAAGCGCAAATACATTAACGGTGCTTTATATAAGTGCTGGAGGTTTCCTTTTAGAGCAATCTCTGTATCGTGCGAAAGGTATGCACACGCTGCAGAGTGCAGGGACCAAAGGCTGAACTACCTCCTTCTAATGTGACCAAAGGCTAACCTATACAACTCTGGAAATGAGTCACAGAAGTAAAAGAAAAACTGTTCCGGAAGTAACTTTTCAGAATATGACCTCCTGTCTGTGTGCCCGAGGAATACTACTACTTCTGGCCATGATGTTACTTAGATCCTGCATTGTCACCAGTTTTCCACTGGTAAGTGGTGGGAGGAGATGAGCTGCAGTGATCTGTCCCATAGACTGAACACTGAGAGGGGGATCCCTGCTCTTTATTCACTTTTTGGCTCACAGAGACAAACTGCAGCATCATGGCAGACATAATACAGCAGAGCTGAGCTGTCTTCATCTGAATCAAGCCCTGATGTGAGATAAAATGCTTTTTACAGAGCTCTGCACCATATTTCTATCTGTCTGTTCCCTTCCCTGCACCTCTCTTTCCTCTCTCATAGATGATAATGACCTGCCACACATGACACCTGCAGTCCAGCTTCTCTGAACAAGAAAGACTTATGGTAACTGCTCTTTCACAGTGGGTGACAAGCAGGGCCAGTTTTAGACAGTGGGGCCCTGGGCAAAACTTTAAAGTGAGGCCCCAAATGCTAACATATTGCAACATCACACAGAATGATGGGTACATATAGTCCCACTCAGATTATACTGCATCCCCCCTCATAGATTATACTGCAGCCCCCCTCAGAGTATAATGCAGCCCCCCTCATACAGTATAATGCAGCCACACACAGTATAATGCAGTCCCCCCCCCACACACAACATAATTCAGACCCCCACACACAGTATAATGCAGTCCCCCCACACACAGCATAATTCAGCGCCCACACACACAGTATAATGCAGCCCCCCACAAACACAATATAATGCAGTCCCCCCACACACACACAGTATAATGCAGCCCCCCACACAGACACAATATAATACAGCCCCCCACACAGACAGTATAATTTTGCCCACACATACACTATAATGCAGCCCACACACTATAATGCATGCATACACACACACACACACACACACTACTTACCTCTCCTGCTCGTTCCCCGCTGCTTTGGCTTCTGCAGAGCATCTCATCAGCTCCACTATGGCACCCACTGAGTCAGAGGCATAGGGGAGTGATGAGAGAGGGAGTGTCTTCTGATGCTCTCTCCTCCATCACTACTTTCAACTATGATGCCGATAAGTTGAACGTGGAGAAGAGGGCACTGGACCCCTCTTGCTCACCGGCCCCCATAACAGCCACATGTGCCACTGTTAGTGGCATGCCACTGGCTGGGGGCCCCTGGAGGAGTAGGGGCCCTAGGCAGCTGCCTGGTCTGCCTGCCCCTAACGTCAGCCCTGATGACAAGTTCAGGAGGCGGAGGTGAAGGGAAGAAGTGTCAGAGGGAGGGGAAGGAAGCTGAATTCTCTGATAAGATACACTGCAAAGTTTCTTGGAATCACCTATACTATTGATATAGGCAAAGTTTGTTGAAATTACAGTTTCATTTTAATCCCTTAATGACCAGGGGTATTTCAGTTTTTGTGTTTTCGTTTTTTTGCTCCCCTTTTTCCCAGAGCCATAACTTTTTTAGTTTTAAGTCAATATGGCCATGTAAGGGCTTGTTTTTTGTGGGACAAGTTGTATTTTTGAACGACACCATTGTTTTTTATGTACTCGAAAATGGGGAAAAAAAATCCAAGTATGGTGAAATTGCACAAAAAGGGCAATTCCATAGTCGTTTTTTTTTTTTTTTTTTAGGAGTTTAATTTGTCAGAAAATGACAGTGGAATTTAACTAGTTAACAGCCGCAGGTGGAGATCGCGATTTCACCCACGGCTGTTGTGGGTACATGTCAGCTGTATAGATCAGAAAACTGGAGCAAAAAAACAGGTAATCAGCACAGATGCGATGTCAAGGGAGTGCAAATTGTGCCATCCCAGGGTTCTTTGGATGCCAACCCATGTGGAAAAAACACAATGGCACAGTCTGTATCCAAGAAAAAGAAATAAGGGTGGCACTCACCATCCTAGTAAAAAGTCCTTTATTCAGAATCACATTACGGGACCTGTAGAAGCTCACAGCAGCATGAAACGGCCGTCGTCACTTGTTTCTCCATGCAAGACTCTCCTGCCTCTGCTTTTTTAATGTGATTCGGAATAAAGGGCATTTTACTGGGACGGTGAGTACCACCCTTATTTCTATTTTTTGGATACAAGCTGAATAGATCAGCTGACATGTGCCCGGAAAAGTGCGGGCTCAGAGCCTGCACCAAACAGAGGGAGTTCAGCGTGGGCATATTATTACGCCCAACGTCGGAAAGGTGTTAAATGTAAAAAAAATGGCATGAAATGTCCTCTTTAACTGGGAAAACAAAGTCACTGAGGTTTGTGATACATTATGCATATGATACCAAATATTACCTCTGTGTCTTCTCTCCTAGGTAACCGACAAAGTACTTCTGCCGAACAAACAGGTACATGAGGCCAGCAAAGGCTGCAGGTGCTAAAATACCAAAGAAACAAAATGTTAACAGGCAGTTTGAATGTGGTCTTACAAGAACATGCAGGAAGTATTGCTTGCACTTTTTTCATTAGCTCTAGAGTCTGTTGGCCTCTTCCTTGGCGCTGTCTTTGCTCTTCCGGCCTCCTACTGTCTTCCAGGCTACTCCTCTGACTCTTGTTATTACATAGATAGGATCTGCCATGTCATTCAGACCACACATGGAAGCCCTCACCATCTCCTGTCACCTCTAACTCAAAACGTTTCTCGAACCTGCCCTTTCCTCAACCGGAAGTCAAACAAAATGCTTATATGTGCCATCATATCCCAATTAGTCTACGACAGCATCCTCCTCTGTGACCTTCCCTCTGACACTCTTGCACCCCTCCAATATATTCTCAACTTTCCCCCATTGAATAGGTTGTAAGCCCTCATGGGCATCGTCCTCTCTCCTGTTCTACCACTTGTTTTATTATCTACAGTTGAAACTAGAAGTTTACATACACTATATAAAAAGACACAGCTGCATGTTTTTCTCAATATCTAACATGAAATCAAAAGAAACTTTTCCCGTTTTGGGTCAATTAGGATTACCATAATTATTATTATTTGCAAAATGCCAGAATAATAAGAGAAGATTAATGAGAGAGAGAGAGAGAGAGAGAGAGAGAGCATGTTTTAAGGCATTGTTATTACTTACTACAAAGTCAAAAGTTTACATACACTAAGATTACTATGCCTTTAAACAATTCTGGACTGCCCATATGATGATGTCATGTGTTTGGAAGCTTCTGATAGTTAGTTTGGCAACATCTGAATTAGAGACACACCGGTGGATGTATTTTAATGCACACCTGAAACACACTGCTTCTTTGTGTAGTGTCATGTGAAAGTCTAAAGATATCAACCAAGATATCAGGAAGAGAATTGTGAATTTGTGGATTTCTGGACTCTCCACTCTACTCTCAAGATCGCATCTCACCACCTGTGCACTTGACCCACTCCCATCCCACTTCATCCCAAACCTCACCACAGTCTTCATCCCAACCCTAACCCATCTCTTTAACCTATCACTAACAACTGGCATTTTCCCCTCAAGCTTTAAACATGCCACAATCACACCTATCCTCAAAAAGCCCTCTCTTGACCCATCCTCTGTATCTAGCTATCGCCCTATATCACTTCTCCCCTTTGCCTCAAAACTACTGGAACAACATGTCCATATTGAACTGTCCTCCCATCTATCTTCCTGCTCCTTCTTCGACCGCTTTCAATCAGGCTTCCGGTCACACCACTCCACTGAAACTGCCCTAACTAAGGTCACCAATGACCTATTAACCGCCAAGAGCAAGCGACACTACTCTGTCCTCCTCCTCCTGGACCTGTCCTCTGCCTTTGACACAGTGGACCATTCCCTGCTGCTGCAGACCCTCTCATCCCTTGGCATCACAGAATTGGCCCTATCCTGGATCTCATCATACCTAACTGACCGTACATTCAGCGTCTCCCACTCACACACCACCTCCTCACCTCGCCCCCTATCTGTCGGAGTCCCGCAAGGTTCAGTTCTAGGACCCCTGCTCTTCTCCATCTACACCTTTGGCCTGGGACAGCTCATAGAATCTCACGGCTTTCAGTATCATCTCTATGCTGACGACACACAGATCTACATCTCTGGACCAGATATCACCTCCCTACTAACCAGAATCCCTCAATGTCTGTCTGCTATTTCATCCTTCTTCTCCACTAGATTTCTAAAACTTAACATGGACAAAACAGAATTCATCATCTTTCCCCCATCTCACGCGATCTCCCCAACGAACCTATCCATTACAGTAAACGGCTGCCCACTCTCCCCAGTCCCACAAGCCCGCTGTCTTGGGGTAATCCTTGACACTGATCTCTCCTTTAAACCACATATCCAAACCCTTTCCACTTCCTGCCGCCTCCAACTCAAAAATATTTCACGGATCCGCACATTCCTAAACCAAGAATCTGCAAAAACCCTAGTCCATGCCCTCATCATCTCCCGCCTTGACTACTGTAACCTCCTGCTCTGTGGCCTCCCCTCTAACACTCTTGCACCCCTCCAATCTATTCTAAACTCTGCTGCCCGACTAATCCACCTGTCCCCCCGCTATTCCCCGGCCTCTCCCCTCTGTCAATCCCTGCACTGGCTCCCCATCACCCAGAGACTCCAGTACAAAAGCCTAACCATGACATATAAAGCCATCCACAACCTGTCTCCTCCATACATCTGTGACCTCGTCTCCCGGTACTTTCCAGCACGCAACCTCCGATCCTCACAAGATCTCCTTCTCTACTCCCCTATTATCTCCTCTTCCCACAATCGCATACAAGATTTCTCTCGTGCATCCCCCCTACTCTGGAATGCTCTACCACAACATATCAGACTCTCGCCTACCATCGAAACCTTCAAAAAGAACCTGAAGACCCACCTCTTCCGACAAGCCTACAACCTGCAGTAACCACCGATTGACCAAACCGCTGCACGGCCAGCTCTACCCTCACCTACTGTATCCTCACCCATCCCTTGTAGATTGTGAGCCCTCGCGGGCAGGGTCCTCTCTCCTCCTGTACCAGTTGTGACTTGTATTTTTCAAGATTATTGTACTTGTTTTATTATGTATACCCCTCCTCACATGTAAAGCGCCATGGAATAAATGGCGCTATAATAATAAATAATAATAATAATAATAATAATTCTGGATCATCCTTGGGTACAATTTCAAGATTCCTGAAGGTGCCTCGTTCATCTGTGCAAACAAGATAGGAATGTCCAGCCATCATACCGCTCAGGAAGGAGACGGGTTCTGTGTCCCAGAGATGAATGTGCTTTGCTCCTACATGTGCATATCAACCCAAGGACAAAAGCAAAAGACCTTGTGAAGATGATGGCAGAAGCTGGTAAGATTGTGTCAATATCCACAGTGAAACGAGTACTTTATCAACATGAGCTAAAAGGCCACTCTGCCAGGAAGAAGCCAGTACTCCAAAAGAAACATAAAAAAAAGATTAATGTTTGTAAATGCACACATGAACAAAGACCTTCATTTTTGGAGACATGTCCTGTGTTCTGATGAAACTAAAATTGAACTTTTGGGGCATAATGACCATCGTTACATTTGGAGGAAAAGGGAGACGATTGGAAGCCTAAGAACACCATCCCAACTGTGAAACATGGGGGTGGCAGCATTATGTTGTGGGGTTATTTTGCTGCAGGAGGGACTGGTGCACTTCACAAAATAGATGGCATCATGAGAAAAGAAGATTATGTGGCAATATTGAAGCAACATCTCAAGACATCAGCCAGGAAGTTAAAGCTTGGGTGGAAATGGGTCTTCCAAATGGATAATGATCCAAAGCATACTGGCAAAATGGTAACAAAGTGGCTTATGTTTTGGAGTGGCCATCACAAAGTCCTGATCTCAATCCTATTGAAAATTTTTGGGTAAAGCTGAAAAGGCTGGTGTGAGCAAGGCGACCTACAAACCTGGATCAGTTACAGCAGTTTTGTCAGGAGGAATGGGCCCAAATTCCGACCAACTATTATGAGAAGCTTGTGGAAGGAGATCCCAAACGTTTGTCCCAAGTCATTCAGTTTAAGGGCAATGGTACCAAATACTAATGAAATGTATGCAAACCTTTGACTTTGCAGCAAGAAATAAAAGTGCCTTAAAACATTCTCACCCTCTCATTATTCTGGCATTTGGCAAATATTAATTATGCTAATCCTATTTGACCTAAAACAGGAAAGGTTTATTTTGATTTCATGTCCGATATTGAGAAAAACATGTAGATGTGTCTTTTTATAAAGTGTATGTAAACTTCTGGTTTCAACTGATTCCCATATAGATTGTAAGTCCGCAAGGACAGGGTCCTCTCCCCTCTGTACCAGTCTGTCAGCGTAAATTTGTTTACTGTGAACGATATCTATAACTCTGTACGTTACCCCTTTTCTCATGTACAGCACCATGGAATTAACCCCTTCGTGACATGCGCCGTACTAGTACTGCGCTGCCGGCACTGCATTTGTGCCAGCAGCAGTACTAGTATGGCGCATCGATCACCGCGGTCTCGCGCTGAGCGCCACGGTGATCGGGTGCGGGTGTCAGCTGTATATGACAGCTGACACCCCTCAGCAATGCCCACGATCGGCGCTATCGCCGATCGCTGGCATTTAACCCCTCCCACCGGAGCAACGCAATGAGATCGCGTTGCTCCGGTGACCCGGAAGGAGTCCCCGGATCCAAGATGGCCGCCGGACTCCTTCCGGGTCATGAAATGACCTGGCTAGCCGGCGCCTGCTGAGAGCAGGCGCCGGAAAGCCAGCTAAACTGCCTGTCAGATCGTTGATCTGACAGAGTGCTATGCACACTGTCAGATCAACGATCTGATCTAATACAGAGATGTCCCACCCTGGGACAATGGTAGAAAGTTAAAAAAAAAAAATAGAATGTATAAAAAAAAAAAAAAAATAATCCCCAAATAAAAAAAAAAAAAACATTTCCCAGTAAATCCATTTATTTATGTAAATTAAAAAAAACAATAAAAGTACACATATTTGGTATCGCCGCGTCCGTAACGACCCGCTCTATAAAACTATCCCACTAGTTAACCCCTTCAGTGAATACCGCAAAAAAAAAGATAAAAAACAAGGCAAAAAACATTGCTTTATTATCATACAGGCGAACAAAAAGTGGAATAACACGCGATCAAAACGACGGATATAAATAATCATGGTACCGCTGAAAATGTCATCTTGTCCCGCAAAAAAAAAGCCACCATACAGCATCATCAGCAGAAAAATAAAAAAGTTATAGCTCTCAGAATAAAGCGGTGCAAAAACAATTATTTTTTTATATAAAATAGTTTTTATTGTGTAAAAGCACCAAAACATAAAAAAATTACATAAATGATGTATCGCTGTAATCGTACTGACCTGAAGAATAAAACTGCTTTATCCATTTTACCACACGTGGAACGGTATAAACGCCCCCCCTAAAAGAATTTCAGGAATTGCTGGTTTTTGTTCATTCCGCCTCCCAAAAATTGGAATAAAAAGCGATCAAAAAATGTCATCTGCCCGAAAATATTACCAATAAAAACGTCAACTCATCCCGCAAAAAACAAGATCTCACATGACTCTGTGGGCCAAAATATGGATAAATTATAGCTCTCAAAATGTGGTGATGCAAAAACTATTTTTTGCAATAAAAAGCGTCTTTTAGTGTGTGACAGCTGCCAACCCTAAAAATCCGCCAAAAAAACGCTATAAAAGTAAATCAAACCCCCCTTCATCACCCCCTTAGTTAGGGAAAAATAATAAAATGTAAAAAAATGTATTTATTTCCGTTTTCCCATTAGGGTTAGGGCTAGGGTTAGGGTTGGGGTTGGGGCTAGGGTTAGGGTTGGGGTTAGGGTTTCAGTTAGAATTTTGGGTTTCCACTGTTTAGGCACATCAGAGGCTCTCCAAACACGACATGGTGTCCGATCTCAATTCCAGCCAATTCTGCTTTGAAAAAGTAAAACAGTGCTCCTTCCCTTCCGAGTTCTCCTGTGCACCCAAACAGTGGTTCCCCCCAACATATGGGGTATCAGCATTCTCAGGACAAGTTGGACAACAACTTTTGGGGTCCAATTTGTCCTGTTACCCTTGGGAAAATAAAAACATAGGGGATAAAATATCATTTTTGTGGAAAAAATTTTTTTTTTTATTTTCACGGCTCTGCGTTATAAACTGTAGTGAAACACTTGTTGGTTCAAAGTTCTCACAACACATCTAGATAAGTTCCTTGGGGGGTCTAGTTTCCAATATGGGGTCACTTGTGGGGGGGTTTCTACTGTTTAGGTACATCAGGGGCTCTGCAAATGCAACATGACGCCTGCAGACCAATCCATCTAAGTCTGCATTTCAAATGGCGCTCCTTCCCTTCCAAGCTCTGCCGTGCACCCAAACAGTGGTTCCCCCCAACATATGGGGTATCAGCGTTCTCAGGACAAGTTGGACAACAACTTTTGGGGTCTAATTTGTCCTGTTACCCTCAGGAAAATAAAAACGTGGGGGCTAAAATGTCATTTTCGTGGAAAAAAAATATTTTTTATTTTCACGGCTCTGCGTTATAAACTGTAGTGAAACACTTGTTGGTTCAAAGCTCTCACAACACATCTAGATAAGTTCCTTGGGGGGTCTAGTTTCCAATATGGGGTCACTTGTGGTGGGTTTCTACTGTTTAGGTACATCAGGGGCTCTGCAAATGCAACATGACACCTGCAGACCATTCCATCTAAGTCTGCATTTCAAACGGTGCTCCTTCCCTTCCGAGCTCTGCCATGCACTCAAACGGTGGTTCCCCCCCACATATGGGGTATCAGCGTACTCAGGACAAATTGGACAATTAACATTTGTGGTCCAATTTCTTCTGTTACCCTTGGGAAAAAAAATTGCGGGCTAAAACATCATTTTGTGGAAAGAAAAAATGATTTTTTAATTTTCACAATGCTACATTCTAAACTTTAGTGAAACAATTGGGGGTTAACAGTGCTCACCACACATCTAGATAAGTTCCTTAGGGGGTCTTCTTTACAAAATGGGGTCACTTGGGGGGGTTTCCACTGTTAAGGCACGTCAGGGGCTCTCCAAATGCAACATGGCGTCCGATCTCAATTCCAGCCAATTTTGCATTGAAAAGTCAAATGGCACTCCTTCCCTTCCGAGCTCTGCCATGCGCTCAAACAGTGGTTTATCCCCATATATGAAGTATCAGCGTACTCAGGACAAATTGCACAACAACTTTTGGGGTCCAATTTATCCTGTTACCCTTGGGAAAATAAAAAATTTGGGGCAAAAAGATCATTTTTTGTGAAAATTAATATGAATTTTTTTTTACGGCTCTACATAATAAACTTCTGTGAAGCAATTGGAGGTTCAAAGTGCTCACCACACATCTAGATTAGTTCCTTAGAGGGTCTACTTTCCAAAATGGTGTCACTTGTCGGGGTTTCCACTGTTTAGGCACATCAGTGGCTCTCCAATCGTGACATGGGCTCCGATCTCAATTCCAGCAAATCTTTCATTGAAAAGTCAAATGGCGCTCCTTCCCTTCCGAGCTCTGCTATGTGCCCAAACAGTGGTTTACCCCCACATATGGGGTATCGGCGTACTCAGGACAAATTGTACAACAACTTTTGGGGTCCATTTTCTCTTGTTACCCTTGGTAAAATGAAACACATTGGACCTGAAGTAAAAATTTTGTGAAAAAAAAGTTAAATGTTCAATTTTTTTAAACATTCAAAAAATTCCTGTGAAGCACCTGAAGGGTTAATAAACTTTTTGAATGTGGTTTTGAGTACCTTGAGGGGTGCAGTTTTTAGAATGGTGTCACTTTTGGGCATTTTCTGTCATATAGACCCCTCAAAGTCATTTCAAGTGTGAGGTGATCCGTAAAAAAAATGGTTTTGCAAATTTTGTTGCAAAAATGAGAAATCGCTGGTCAACTTTTAACCCTTATAACTCCCTAACAAAAAAAATTATGTTTCCAAAATTGTGCTGATGTAAAGCAGACATGTGGGAAATGTTGTTTATTAACTATATTATGTGATATAACTCTCTAATTTAAGGGCATAAAAACTAAGAGTTTGAAAATTGCTAAATTTTCATAATTTCCGACAAATTTTTGTTTTTTTCACAAATAAATGCAAGTCATATCGAAGAAGTTTTACCACTATCATGAAGTACAATATGTCGCGAGAAAACAATGTCAGAATCACCAGGATCCGTTGAAGCGTTTCAGAGTTATGACCTCATAAAGGGACAGTGGTCAGAATTGTAAAAATTGGCCCTGTCACTTAGGTGAAAACAGGCTTTGGGGTGAAGGGGTTAATGGTGCTATATAAATAAATAATAATAATAATAACTGTAGCAACGTCTCTATATTGTCAGTTGTACCTGCCTAAATTGGACTATATGTATAAAAATATAAAAAACACCAAGTCTATTTTACCTTGGCTACAGAGGACACCAGCGCACCACAACACGGCTAGGAATGTAGGGTATGCATCAATGCAGTTTTGGCTGAAAAAGATGGAAAAACATGCAAAATGTGTCAATAAACTGTATACTACTATAAGATAATGTAAGGCTAAGTTAAGATAACGCTCAGCTGACAGCTATTCCAATTATCCCAATAACACGCTGGCCAAGTGTGCATGCTTTTTTAATGGGGAGACACGGTAATAGCGGCAAGTCAATAGGCATGTTATCATTCAACATGGCGGATCCTTCATTTTCCCCGACATCTGCCTTCGGGAGTCTGTTGACCCCCATAAATACTAGATGACGAATCCTGATAAAATTGTGATAATGTGTATAATACATGATGTGCTCAATTCTAATCATAATGTGCTAGTGCATTTTTTCGTAATTATCTTCCAGGCAATGCAAAGTTACACATTTTTCTAATATACTTCATTATCCTATGCTGCTTCCTTCTCTTCCAAACACTATACTGCCGCAAGTGCAGTAGGCCATATTCACACAATCTGTATACATTACTTTCCCCATCTGAGCCTCACTGTTCCCCATCCCCATACTTAGACCATTTGATTATAGGGATTTTGCTTAGCAGCAGTTAAAAGCAGCTTTTAAGGAGCAAGAATTGGTCATTGAAACAGCATGGCAGCTTGGTGTTTGGGAGAGAAGGAAGAACATATGGTAATGAAGTATATTACAAAAAAATTATAACTGTGCAATGCCTGGAGTATAATCTGCTAACTAAATCTGCGCTACTTCAATAAATTTTGAAACAAATTTGATAAATCAATAATGCATATAAAGCCGTAGAGACTCACTTTGCTGTGTACACTTTCTCAAAGGCAGCAGAGCCGGTTCTCTGGAAGCTCTTGGAGTGCTGACTCTTAGATTCATGCTCCACTTTGAATGCAAAAAAAACTAAAATATGGAAAAAAATGTCATCATGAATATCGTTCCATGACAAATTATATATATATATATTTGTTATCCCTTATAATTATTTCATGTAGACATCCGAATCCACATTCCTGTGGTTTTAAAGGGAATCTGTAACCAAATTTTTGCTGCCCCATCTTAGAGCAGTAAAATATGGAGGCAGAGACCTTGATTCCAGCAATGTATCACTTAGGCTTCTTTCACACTTCCGTTTTTACAATCTGCACAGGATCCGTCAAAATGTTGAAATGACGGATCCTGTGCAGATTGTAAAAAACGGGTGCACTGGGTCCGTTTTTCTGACGGACCCGTCGAGGCTATGTGCACCTATTGTGTATGCGTCTTCGCAGCGGTTTTCCACTGCGAAACCGCATACACGACACCACCCAGGTTAAAAATAATTAAAAAATTGCAATATTCTTACCTTCCGGCGTCCCACGCAGCGTTACCGATGCTCCCGGCAGCTGGCGTTCCCAGTAATGCCTTGCGTGCAATGACCTCTGATGACGTGCGGTCTCACGAGACCGCAACGTCATCGGGTCATTTTGCAATACATTACTGGGAAACGGCAGCTGCCAGGAGCATCGAGAGCATCGGTAACGCTGCGCGGGATGCTGGAAGGTAAGAATATTGCGATTTTTTTTTTTTTTATTTTGAACATTATATCTTGTTACTATTAATGCTGCATAGGCAGCATCAATAGTAAAAAGAGAGAGAGAGCGAGTGAGAGAGAATTTCCCTGACTGGAAATTCTTCCACGCACTATTAGTTTCAAAAGACGGAACCTGTCGCTGGATTCCTGCTTTTGACAGTCAGCGACGGATCCTGCGTCCATAGGCTTCCATTATAGCCAACGACGGGCAGCGCAGGACCCGTCACTGAGCGATTTTCCGACTTGCCGAAAAAACGTTCCTCTGTGCGTTGTACCCGCCCGACGGACTGCGATTTTCCGACGGATCCAGTGCACGACGGATGAAACGGATGGCCATCTGTCACAATCCGTCACTAATACAAGTCTATGGGAAAAAACAGGATCCAGCAGAAAAATTTGCTGGCTCCTGTTTTTTCAAAAATCGACAGATTTCGACGGGAGCTCAAAGAAGGAAGTGTGAAAGAGGCCTAAATATTGTATGTTTGATAAAATCCATGTTTTATCTGCTGCAGATCTAGCAGTGCCCTGAATGCTGAGCTCTGTATAACCCCGCCCACAGCTTTCTGTGTACACTGTGCATAGTCAGAAAGCTGCCAATCAGTATCTGCGAGTGGGGTTATACAGAGCTCATGAATATGGATGACTACATGTTTACTAGTCCTCTAGTGATAATTTCCTGCTGATAAAACAGTGATTTTATCAAACTTACAGCAAACAGCCCAGTAAGTGACACATCGCTGGAATCAGAGCCTCGAACTCTACATGACGACAGCTATTATGATACTATCACAGCCTCAAATGAGGATGGTGCAGTAACGCAGTTAAACTCAGTCTTGGTTAAACTCAACCCAAACTTTACTCCCGATGGGTCATAAATGTTATCTGCCCGCAGCTCGGACTCCGCTTGCAAGCAGGAATAAATGTCCTGTAGCCACATAGCCTCAATGCACAGTTCTCAGACAGGACTCATCAACTTCACTCAGGAGAGCAAGAGGTTTTCTACAGCGGATCCGACCACACCAGGGTATCACACACCCCACATGTGACTCCCAAACGGGGGCAAATCCCAGCACAATTTATAGCCTGGGCCATTGGAGGACCCTCTAATAATGGTGGAGGTTCCCTTTGAAAGTAACTTAGCACCTTGCACTGCATGGATAACTTCAATTATACCCCCTAAAAATTATAAGAAACCCACCGGCACCCTCTGACTAGGACTTACGCCACTACATAATGTTTTGGCATGTTTTTAATAGCCCCAATAACATTTCCTCAGACTATTCTACCATACTTAACATTCCCAGTCTGATGAGAAGTTACGCACATCATGTCCGCTGTCTACTTACTGTTCTGGATAACGCTGATCAATGTCACAATTACCAGGAGGACAATGTTCCCGATGATTTCTTGATTCATTTTTTCAGAAAGATGCAGATGATGTCTTACAGACCAGTGCCAATACTTTACTGTGCGACGCGGATAGTGGTTTAGAAGAGGAAAAAGAAATAGAGGAAGTTCATTTACTTATCTTTCATTAAGGATCTCGGCTCAGACGGAACTAACTTGTACACTCATGATGAAAAAAATTAGGTGGAACATCTGACATTTCCTAGGTTTTCACCATACAGGCTTCAAAGGGTTAGAGGATTGATCTTTCGCTGGATGAGCCCATCCTCCGATCGTCGCTGCTCCACTAATTCTGGAAGAGGTTTCCTTTTTTCTTCTATGTCTCTCCATTCAAAATTTATACCCATGGTAATAAAGAGCGAAAGATATGCAAATTTTCCCTTTAACAACTTGGTTTATACCAGAGGACTTCTCTGTGGGCATATGCTTTTTCTCCTCTATGATACTAGCCAATCCAAACACTGCCTTGCCCACATGGAAGGTCGTAGCCGCAGTCTGGCTTAGCGTATTCTCCTGGGAACTCCACAGTCCCTTCCTGCTATTGAAACGCTGAAGCTCATTAGAACAGTAGCACCAGAACTATCAGTTGCATTTAAAGGGTTTATCCAGGACTATTTTTTTTTTAATACGGGCCTAAAAATTAACTGTCAGGTAGTAAATGTAACAATGATAAATGTAAGGTTATACACATGGGAAGAGGGAATCAATATCACCATTACACACTGAACGGGAAACCACTGGGTAAATCTGACAGGGAGAAGGACTTGGGGATCCTAGTTAATGATAAACTTACCTGGAGCAGCCAGTGCCAGGCAGCAGCTGCCAAGGCAAACAGGATCATGGGGTGCATTAAAAGAGGTCTGGATACACATGATGAGAGCATTATACTGCCTCTGTACAAATCCCTAGTTAGACCGCACATGGAGTACTGTGTCCAGTTTTGGGCACCGGTGCTCAGGAAGGATATAATGGAGCTAGAGAGAGTACAAAGGAGGGCAACAAAATTAATAAAGGGGATGGGAGAACTACAATACCCAGATAGATTAGCGAAATTAGGATTATTTAGTCTAGAAAAAAGACGACTGAGGGGCGATCTAATAACCATGTATAAGTATATAAGGGGACAATACAAATATCTCGCTGAGGATCTGTTTATACCAAGGAAGGTGACGGGCACAAGGGGGCATTCTTTGCGTCTGGAGGAGAGAAGGTTTTTCCACCAACATAGAAGAGGATTCTTTACTGTTAGGGCAGTGAGAATCTGGAATTGCTTGCCTGAGGAGGTGGTGATGGCGAACTCAGTCGAGGGGTTCAAGAGAGGCCTGGATGTCTTCCTGGAGCAGAACAATATTGTATCATACAATTATTAGGTTCTGTAGAAGGACGTAGATCTGGGGATTTATTATGATGGAATATAGGCTGAACTGGATGGACAAATGTCTTTTTTCGGCCTTACTAACTATGTTACTATGTTACTATGTAGTTGCCACCTATCTGCCTGTCCTACCCAAACCACTCCTGCTGGAGATTCAGCTGCTCAACGTCAACGGAGAAACTCTACCTCTTCCGCTCTGCTATGTCGACAGGCTGAATTTATGCTTATTGACAGTCGGCTTCCCGCAGTTTGGCAGTAGGGATCTGGTTGTCAATCAGGATGACGTCAGCAGTCATGCCTCATCAACAGAGCAGAAGAGAAGCCGCTGCTGTCAACATGACATGAGCAGAAGCTGCTAAATCGCCAGCAGGAGCGATCTGTGACTGCTCTGAGCAGGCAGAGATCAGCACAGGGCACAATAGGCAGGTAGGTAGCATCTACCTACCTGTTAGTTTTTAGGCCCAATATATATATATATACTAGCTGAAGAGCCCGGCGTTGCCTGGGCATAGTAAATATCTGTGATTAGTTATAGCACCTCACGTCTCTTATTTTCCCATCACGCCTCTCATTTTCCCCCTCACATTTCTCATTTTCTCCCTTACACCTCTCATTTTCCCCCTCACTCCTCTTATTTTCCCCCTCACTCCTCTCATTCCCCCCCTAACACTTGTTATTTCGACCTCACATCTGTCATTTTCCGATCACTCCACTATTTTCCCTCACTCCTCTCATTTTGTACTCACACCTTTTCATTTTCACCTCACACCCCTCATTTTCACCTCACACCTCTTATTTTCCCCTCAGTGTATACATGTTTGTCATCTCCCTTATATATAATATACACCTGTATGTCATCTCCTGTATATAGTATATACCTGTATGTCATATCCCCTGTAAATAGTATATACCTGCTGTATGTCATCTCCTCCTGTATATAGTATATACCTATGTGTCATCTCCTCCTGTATATAGTATACACCTGTATGTCATCTCTTCTGTATATACTATATACCTGTATGTCATCTCCTCCTATATATAGTATATACCTGTATGTTATCTCCTGTATATAGTATATACCTGTATGTCATCTCCCCTATATATAGTATATACCTGCTGTATGTCATCTCCTCCTCTATATACCTATGTGTCATCTCCTCTTATATAGTATATAGCTGTATGTCATCTCCTCCTGTATATAGTATATACATGTGTCATCTCCTCCTGTATATAGTATATACCTGTAAGTCATCTCCTCCTGTATATAGTATATACCTGTGTATCATTTGCTCCTGTATATAGTATATACCTGTATGTCATCTCCTCCTGTATATAGTATATACCTGTGTGTCATCTCCCCTGTATATAGTATATATGTGTGTCATCTCCCCCTGTATATAGTATGTACCTGTATGTCATCTCCCCTGTATATAGTATATACCAGTGTGTCATCTCCTCCTGTATATAGTATATACCTGTGTGTCATCTCCTCCTGTATATAGTATATACCTGTGTGTCATCTCCTTTGTATATAGTATACATCTGTATGTCATCTCCTCCTGTATTAGACCGCGTTCACACGTTATTTGGTCAGTATTTTTACCTCAGTATTTGTAAGCTAAATTGGCAGCCTGATAAATCCCCAGCCAACAGGAAGCCCTCCCCCCTGGCAGTATATATTAGCTCACACATACACATAATAGACAGGTCATGTGACTGACAGCTGCCGTATTTCCTATATGGTACATTTGTTGCTCTTGTAGTTTGTCTGCTTATTAATCAGATTTTTATTTTTGAAGGATACCAGACTTGTGTGTGTTTTAGGGCGAGTTTCATGTGTCAAGTTGTGTGTGTTGAGTTGCATGTGGCGACAAGCATGTAGCGGCTTTTGTGAGATGAGTTTTGTGTGGTGACATGCGTGTAGCAACTTTTTGTGTGTCGAGTTGCATGTGACAGGTTAGTGTAGCAAGTTGTGTGCAGCAAGTTTTGCGCATGGTAAGTTTTGCGCGTGGTGAGTTTTATGTGTAGTGCGTTTTTAGTATGTGCAAGTTTTGTGTGAGGCAACTTTTGCATATGTTGCAACTTTTGTGCATGTGGCAATTTTTCCGCGTGTGCAAGTTTTGCGTGTGGTGAGTTCTCCATGAGGTGAGTTTTGCATGTGGCAAGTTTTGCGCGTGGTGAGTTTTGAGCGGCGACTTTTGTGTTTCGACTTTTATGTGGCGAGGTTGGTGTATGTGTGGTGAAATGTGTGCTGAGGGTGGTATATGTGTTCAAGCACGTGGTAGTGTGTGGCGCATTTTGTGTGTGTGTTCATATCCCCGTGCGTGTGTGGTGAGTATCCCATGTCGGGGCCCCACCTTAGCAACTGTACAGTATATACTCTTTGGCGCCATCGCTCTCACTCTTTAAGTCCCCCTTGTTCACATCTGGCAGCTGTCAATTTGCCTCCAACACTTTTCCTTTCACTTTTTCCCCATTATGTAGATAGGGGCAAAATTGTTTGGTGAATTGAAACGTGCGGGGTTAAAATTTCGCCTCCCAACATAGCCTATGACGGTCTCGGGGTCCAGACGTGTGACTGTGCAAAATTTTGTGGCTGTAGCTGCGACGGTGCAGATGCCAATCCCGGACATACATACATACATACATACATACATACACACACACATTCAGCTTTATATATTAGATATATATATAGTCCTGGAAAAAACCCTTAGTTGTTCCACAATTTCCAGTTCTCGCAAGTCTGATGCCTCATGTTAGTCATAGACCTGTCTTCCGAATGACAATATCCAAGTCTCTGGTGGGTTTGTTATACATACTGTATAGGGGTATTTATTGAAGAAAATGTCTGGTTTGAAAATCCATTGCCCAATATATTAGTTTCAGGATCGGCATGGCCCACTAGATCCCCCCCTTGTGGATCCAGGCTCTGATGCAATGATGGGCCCCAAGGTCCAACAGAAGACAATCCTATAAGGAGGCAACTTAGAAGCCAAACACTTGTCACTAGAGTATTTCTTCTGTGTCGAGCTACAAATCGTATAATGAAAAGTGGACATGACAATGAATGGTATTTTATGGTAAGTGAGTCGTCAAAATTATTCCTGTGCTGGGCCTAGGGAGCAGTAAACCTAGATAAATCTGAGTTGTGCATAGATGGATGAGCCCTACAACACCACACCCCATTATAATCTCCTAACAAAAAGGAATTTCACAAAGTGGAAGTAACCAGACTAACCTTAGTAACTTGCTCCATCTCATTGTAGTCGTGCCCTTTCCTAGGTTGTAGTCGTGCCCTTTCCTAGGGTTCTTTACTTCCTGATGTTCCTCTGTTTTGTAGCATGACCCTGCAGCATTGCCCTAATCCACGCTATGCTACACATGACGATAGTATTGTAGACTGTCTATAGAATTTATTACTGTGTACTCGTCATCTTATCGTGATACTTTTGTTTTATCTGCAGGTTTTAATCCCATATGCCGATGTAGTTGCACAGGCGTCCATGAGGGAAGAGGGACCAACTGTTCTGTGCCAAAATTAGGTTTCAACTAGATACTGTCTCAAAGCATAGTAGTGTTCTCTCTGCTGTGTGTTCCATCACCTCTCTCCTCCGAGGATACAGTGGGAAGGTCCTTTTCCCAGCATCTGACCATGCTCCATGGAGGCCTCTATATATTTATGAATTATTTGATTTTTTTTATAAGTTGATCTTACCCTAGACTCTAATGCAGGACTTGAAGCATGGAAGGCAAGAACACAAACAGTGAGCCACAAGCTGCACTGCTATGAATAAGATAATTTTCTCTACTTAAAGATCTAAATGGTATTCTTCTTCTTTACAGTAATAGTGTACTGGTACATAGAGATAAATCTTCATATACTGGCACATCTTTGTATACCTGTACATTTTGAGTAGAAAAAGCTGATTATTATTTTTTTTTTTTTAAAGTCAGATTATTATTTTTTTCTCATAAAGTTACTACAAACAATTAATAATCACATTTTTGTAGCACAGTTTTCTAAATCAATGTCACCAATAAATGACGTTTGGTATCCTTGTAATCATAACAATCTGTACAATACATTGAACATATTATTTATGGGGAAACTACAGCTCAAAGGGCAAAGAAACAAGACTTCACATGGTGACGTTTATATATATATATATATATATATATATATATATATATACTAGCTATTGAACCCGTTCTACGCCCGGGTGGCGAGCATTTATATTGGTATATGGTCTCCATCCTGGTATGTGCTGATCCATCCTGCGCCCCCATTCTGTCATGTGCTGCTGCCATCCTGCACCCCCATTCTGACATGTGCTGCTCCATCCTGCGCCTACATTCTGTCATGTGCTGTTCCCATCCTGCGCCCCCGTTCGGTCATGTGCTGCTCCCATCCTGCGCCTCCATTCTGTCATTTGCTGCTCCCATCCTGTCATGTGCTGCTCCCATCCTGCGCCCCGGTTCTGTCATGTGCTGCTCCCAACCTGCGCCACCGTTCTGTCATGTGCTGCTCCCATCCTGCGCCCCCGTTCTGTCATGTGCTGCTTCCATCTTGCACCCCCGTTCTGTCATGTGTTGCTGCCATCCTGCACCCCCGTTCTGTCATGTGCTGCTCCATCCTGCGCCCCCGTTCTGTCATGTGCTGCTCCATCCTGCGCCCCCATTCTCTCATGTGCTGTTACCATCCTGCGCCCCCGTTCTGTCATGTGCTGTTCCCATCCTGCGCCCCCATTCTGTCATGTGCTGCTCCCATCCTGCACCCCCGTTCTGTCATGTGCTGCTCCCATCCTGCACCTCCATCCTGTCATGTGCTGCTCCCATCCTGCGCACCAGTTCTGTCATGTGCTGCTCCCATCCTGCGCCCCCGTTCTGTCATGTGCTGCTCCCATCCTGCGCCCCGTTCTGTCATGTGCTGCTTCCATCTTGCACCCCCGTTCTGTCATGTGCTGCTGCCATCCTGCGCCCCCGTTCTGTCATGTGCTGCCCTATTCTGTCATGTGCTGCTCCCATCCTGCGCCCCCGTTCTGTCATGTGCTGCTCCCATCCTGCGCTACCGTTCTTTAATTTGCTGCTCCCATCCATATGCCCCATACGCTGCTCCATAATATATGCCCCGTATCAGGTGGGGTAAGTAACAAATAGCTGTGGCATGAAGTGCCACAGCCTCATGCCACAGCAATTTGTTATTTGCGCCACCTGATTCCTTTCCGCCGCCATTTTCTTGGTCCTCCTGCTGGCGGAATCGGCGCCTGCGCAGTCTGTGCTTTCCGGCGCCATTTTCTTGAAGACACACTGCAGTGTGTCTTCAAGAAAATGGCGCCGGAAAGCGCAGACTGCGCAGGCGCCGATTCCGGCAGCAGGACCAAGAAAATGGCGGCGGAAAGGAATCAGGCGGCGTAAGTAACAAATTGCTGTGGCATGAAGTGCCACAGCTTCATGCCACGGCAATTTGTTACTTACGCCATTCCTTTCCGCCCATTTTCTTCGTCCTCCTGCTGCCGGTATCGGCGCCTGCGCAGTCCGCGCTTTCCGGCGCCATTTTCTTGAAGACACACCTGAAGAAAATGGGCGGGGAGGAAAGGAATGGCGTAAGTAACAAATTGCTGTGGCATGAAGTGCCACAGCATAATCAGGGCGCAAATATGTGCACGGTGTCCCCCTGCTTCTGACCCCCTGCTCCCGACCCCCTGCTCCCGGCAGTCCGCGCCTTCCGGCGCCTTTTTTTTTTTCCCTAACACTCTATAATGTAACGCTAGGAGCGTCGCGCTTGCGCAGTCTATAAAGGCTTCGGACAGAGTGACGCTCCCAGCGTTATAATATATATATATATATATATATATATATATATATATATATATATATATAGATAGATAGATAGATAGATATATATATAGATATATATATATATATATATATATAGATAGATATATATATATAAAGTTATGGCTTTTAGAATTGGTGAAGGGTGAAAAAAAACTTTAAACCATCTGAACAAGTGCATTACAAAAATGTCCAAGTGCATCCATGAAATGTACAGTATGTTTGCATATATTTTATATATGCTTGTGTATATGTGTATTGGCTGTTTAAATCCATGTGTAATGTATTAACATATCCATATTTTTTTGGACAAGATGGTGGGGCATCCTGGGGTGGGCCCATACATACGTACTGTCCGGTGGCAATTCAATTTCATCATCCACCTCAGTATAACGCTACGGTCACACCAGCATATCTTCTCTCGTCCAAGAGATTTTGTCCTATTATGCTTAATCACACTCTGATCAGAATTTGATTACAGCGTTATCATAGAGTGATCCGATTGCGTAGAGAAAAATTGTAAAATCCATAAAGACACTCACATTGGACAAATAAGATTAATTATAACTGGGGATGTGAGAAAGAGCTGACACTTCAACATCCATTGAAGTAGGACATCCTGCCATGAACAGGTAATTACAACAAGGAATCTGGTAAAAGACACCTACCGAATCTAGGATTTGCATACTCCGAGGCGGAGAAGTACACTTCCAAGGCAAGAGCTTCCTCTGTTCAAACGAATTATCACAGACATTCTGGAGTCAGTGGTCAGTCATAGATATTGGATTTTGCATCAATCTGATAATTATGGGAGATATATTTTCAGCATTGTGCCGAAGTGACAAACATAACGCATTCACTCACATCACCATAAATCCGGACTAAGGCCAGTGTCACTCTTGCAGCTGCAATGTGAGAAACTCATGCGAGTCTCTCACCTCGATGCCCGGCACTGCCGCTGGCACTTGGGACCAGAGTGTGTGGCAGCATGTATTTCTATTTAGCTGAATGCTCCGGTCCAAGCCACCGGCGGCAATGCCGGGTATTGCAGTGAGAGACTTCCGCGAGTTTCTCGCATTACAGTTGCAAGTGTGACACTAGCCTAACACCTATAAGTTAATATCAGCCAGATGGCTGATGCTATCCATGCCATGTTTCATCTCTATAGAAAGGTAAAATGGTAATAGGAAACACGACAACAATATCTGGGACCTCAAAAACCTTCATAAGAAAGTAATTAAGGTCTTACTATTATTACAAACCAAAAAACCCTAGACCTCTAAAATGTAACCTTTATTGATATAGATTTAAAAAGGTATATCACATAATAGTAGTTATCAAAAGAGTGCAAAAAAAAAACAAATTTGAGTAGGAGGGGAGAAAAATTTACCCTGGACTCACCCTTCCTACCAGCGGAGGTTGGCACCCTAGTTGTTGACGTAATGGCGCCCCCAGTCAACATCGGCAGCCCTATAGGCCCTCCTGCACCCTAATAAATCTTACACTAAATATACACAAAAAATACACACACATACAAAGAAATACTGTAGAATGTAAGCCCGCAAGGGCAGGGTCCTCGCCCCTCTGTATCAGTCTGTCATTGTTAGTTTGTTTACTGTAAGTGATATCTGTACTTTGTATGTAACCCCTACTCATGTACCATGGAATCAATGGTGCTATATAAATAAATAATAATAATAATAATAATAAATACTCAATGTAAAAATTATCTCGTAGTGCCAGGAGAGATATTGCGACCAAAATCGGGTGGCAAAATAAACAGAAAAATAACAGCAAAATGACCTATATCAAATGCTAGGGCCAAAGTCTGTAATGCGAGTGACCTCAGGGACCAGGGATTCATAGATATTTTGACTGAAAAAAAAACCCTATACCTAATAATAGGGCCAAAGTATAAAATGCTGATAACAATGTTACAGTTTTAAGTGGTAAAATTAAGTCACTATGCCTATTGCACTGTACCCTTAAATTTTAGATGGTTTTATAACATACACATTATTTGTCAAATGACATGTATATTGATTAATGAATACCTTATCTAGCAGCGGCAAATGCCGCATTTAATATCTCTGTTGCACAATGCCCATATACTTTTGTCAAATGATCTACTATGGGTGCCCAATCAGGTATTGGCAGATGCCATGCTTCAATAATCATATTGCATAATGCCCATCAAAAAAATCATCTGCCATTTTTACAGGACAAGATTCTAACCAAAAAATCCACCAGTTTCTTGTTGGATTATTTTACGGTCCCAATCTAATTTAATGCACGCTTCCGGCCATCGGGCCAGAAATACGCGCACCAATGACCCCGTCACATGATCGGGGGTCATCGGTTCGTCGGCATAGCAACCAGAGGTCTCCTTGAAACCTCTATGGTTGTTGATGCCGGATTGCTATGAGCGCCACCCTGTGGTCGTCGCTCATAGCAATGCCGTAATTCTGCTGCTACACAGAGGCGTTTTCAGCATTGCCTCTATGTAGCAGAGTCGATCAAGTTGTGGCAGCTTCCTGCCTCCCATGGAGGCTATTGAAGCATGCCAAAACTTAAAGAGAAATAGTTTTAAAAATATGACAAAATAAAAAAAAACTAAAAGTTTAAATCGCCCCCCTTTTGCCCCATGCAAAATAAAACAATAAAAAAAAGTCAAACAAACACATATTTGGTATCGCCGTGTTCAGAATCGCCCGATCTATCAATAAAAAGAAAGGATTAACCTGATCGCTAAACGGCGTAACGAGAAAAAAAAGTAAAAATGCAAGAATTACATTTTTTTTTTGGGTCGCCGCGACATTGCATTAAAATGCAATAACGGGCGATCAAAAGATAGTATCTGCACCAAAATGGTATTATTAAAAATGTCAGCTTGACGCGTAAAAAATAAGCCCTCACCCGACCCCAGATCACGAAAATGGAGACGATACGGGTATCGGAAAATTGCGCAATTTATTTTTTTTAAGCAAACTTTGGAATTTTTTTTACCACTTAGATAAAAAGGAACCTAGACATGTTTGGTGTCTATGAACTCGTAATGACCAGGAGAATCATAGTGACAGGTCAGTTTTAGTATTTAGTGAGCCTAGCAAAAAAGCCAAACAAAAAACAAAGGTGGGATTGCATTTTTTTGCAATTTCACCGCACTTGGAATTTTTTTCCCGTTTTCAAGTACACGATATGCTAAAACCAATGATGTCGTTCAAAAGTACAACTCGTCCCGCAAAAAAAGAAGCCCTCACATAGCCAAAAAAATAAAAAAGTTATGGCTCTGGTAAGAAGGGGAGCGAAAAACGAAAACGCTAAACCGAAAATAGCTCCGGTCATATTTCCTTTGTATTTTAGGCAATATACATATTATATATATATATATATATATATATATATATATATATATATAAATATATATATATATATATATATAGTCTTTTTGTTATTATAACCGTTACATAAAGGGAAGTGAGATGATGCAAAAGTGGACTCCCAGAGTATGAGAAATAAGATTCTCTGGTCTGATGAGTTGAAGATAGACCTTTTTGGTGATAATTCTAAGCAGTATGTGTGGAGAAAACCAGGCACTGCTCACCACCTGCCCAATACAATCCCAAAAGTGAAACATGGTGGTGGCATCATCATGCTATGGGGTGTTTTCAACTGCAGGGACAGGACGACTGGTTGTCATTGAAGGAAACATGAATGCAGCCAAGTACAGAGATATCCTGTATGAAAACCTCTTCTAGAGTGCTCTGGATCTCAGCCTTGGCTGAAGGTTCACCTTCCAACAAGACAATGACCCTAAGCACACATCTAATATAACAAAGGAGTGGCTCCAGAACAACTCTGTGACCATTCTTGACTGGCCCAGCCAGTGCCCTGGCCTAAACCCACTTGAGCATCTCTGGAGAGACCTGAAAATGGCGTCCACCAACGTTCACCATCCAACCTGACGGAACTGTAGAGGATCTGCAAGGAAGAATGGCAGAGGATCCACAAATCCAGGTGTGAAAAACTTGTTGCATCATTCCCAAGAAGACTCATGGCTGTACTAGCTCAAAAGTTGCTTCTACTCAATACTGAGCAAAGGGTCTGAATACTTATAACCATGTTATATTTCAGTTTTTCTTTTTTAACAAATTTACAAAAAATACTATTTTTCTTTTTTTTCAGTCAAGATGGGGTGCAGAGTGTACATTAATGAGAAAAAAATAATGTTTTTGAATTTACCAAATGGCTGCAATGAAATAAAGTGAAAAATTTAAAGGGGTCTGAATAGTTTTCGTACCCACTGTAGAGCAGGTCCTAGAGGGATCCATAACATCACTTCTAACTTCCTCTAGCTAGGAGTTTCAGGCGGCTCTGCATTCATCTGCCAATCTAGAGATGTTGAGTGACCTCACAGAGAAGCCCATTATTATGCTATTGGGAAAAGAGCCCCCGAGGACGAGCGAACCAGATGGATCCACCCCAGGGAGTGTTAGGAGCAGGCCCAAGGGGGATGTAACCACAACTGCTGGAGTCAAAGGGACGACTAAGGGCAAAAAGACAAGACGGAAACACGGAACCAAAGGAATTAGGAAGGTAGACGGAACCAGAAAGACCGGGAACTAACAATGGCTTGGAGCTGAAAGAGAGGGAAAATGGAAATAGTTAGGAGGGAACCGTTATGTGACCAGGCTAGGAGAATAAAAAGAACCACGAAATGCTGGAACGAAGGACTGCTGAAGACACAGAACTGACAGACAGACCGAGCAGAGACAGAGCAGACAAGAACGATAGAACACAGGACAAACTGAGAGATCGGAGGACCCAAATAGGCTGAGACATGAAAGGGGTGAACTGGACAGAGCCAGAGAGAGCAGCAGAGACTCGGGACCTGGGGACCAGGAAGGACACCAGCAGTAATGCAGGTGCCGCAACGACGATACACAGGGGTCTTACCTCAGTAGACGCCGAGCTGAAATACCCAGTGGGCGCTGTCATGATGGGGCAGATGCACCAGGTCACGACATCCCAGGGAACCAAGCGGCGGAAGAAGCGTGGCCGCGCATGCGCGAACAGCTGAAGCGCCATGAGCCCGAGAAGTTGGGCAGAGAGCAGCGAGGGACCATGTCGGAGGTGTGCAGGAAGAAGAGAGATGGGTAAGGACCTGAAGACACCCATCTCCAAGTCCGACAAGGAGAGGGAATTCTGTGACCGGGGGAGGTTATATCTGGAGACTGTTCCCTGTAGCCCCCAACAGGAGTGGCTGAGGGAAAGACAGCTGGCCATGCCTTATTGGTTTAGGGATGAGTTGTTGCAGATTGCCCATGAGATTCTACTAGCTGGAAACTTGGGTATCAGTAAAAACAAGGTACAGCTGTCCCACCACCTCTATTGGCCTAAAATAGGGACAGATGTTGCAAACTACTGCTGCTCCTAAGTCATGTGTAATGTGTCAAAGAGTGGGGAAGTCAGGCCTGCTCCCTTTGACATTGATAAAGGAGCCATTCAAGAGGATTGCTGCAGACATCATTGAGCCGCTGGCCATCCCCAGAACCTCTAGAGAACATTTCAACCTTACTGTGGTAGGCTATGCTACCCAGTACTCACAGGCAGTGACTCTGTCCTCAATTAGGACCAAAAAGCTGGCAGATGCCCTTTTGGCCAAATTTTCTGAAGTAGGATTTCCCCAGGATATGCTTACAGATCAGGGGACTCAGATCATATCTTGTGTAATGCAAGCCCTCTGTAGGAAAACACATGCAGCACATGGTGTCAAGTTCGTATCACCCACTGACCAATGGTTTGTGTGTACGATTCAACGGTACCCTTAAGCAGAAGATTAAGATGCTGGTTGAGTCCCATGAGCGCGAATGGGAGCGGTACCTCTTGGATGTCCTCATATGAACTCGAGCGTGGGAAAATATTCTGAAAATTTCCCAGGCTCGAGTTCATATGAGTTCATCCAGCAGAGGGCGCATCACCGCGACTCGAGGTAACTACAGTACATTCCCCTGCATTCCATCCATTCACCAAGTTTTCACCAAGTTGTAAAATGATTTAACCCCTTCAGATGGATTTACAGCGTGGGACAAGACTGAACGACGGAAGGTATGGAATATTGTTGTTTTTTTTTTTTTAACTTTGTTCCAGGTGACAAGGGTCTTCAGGTGGATTAAAAGTATAATAAAATATTAAAACACCATGTATCTTTATTTCATTAAAATACTTTGTAATAATGTGTGTGTGTTTTATTAACCATTTCGTAGTATTGGATTAATAATGGATAGGTGTCATAATTGACGCCTCTTCAGTATTAACCTGTCTTAATGTCACCTTACAATAGCAAGGTGACATCAACCCTTCATTACCCCATATCCCACAGCTACACAGGAGTGGGAAGAGAGTGGCCAAGTGCCAGAATAGGCACATCTTCCAGATGTGCCTTTTCTGGGGTGGCTGGGGGAAGATGTTTTTATCTAGGGGGGGGGGGGGGGGGGGCAATAACCTCTCCAGGCTATTAATATCTGCCCTCAGTCACTGGCTTTCTCACTCTGGCGGAGAAAATTGCGCGGGAGCCCACGCCAATTTTTTCTGCGATTTAAACCTTTAATTAAATAGCTAGACAGCCCAAATTTTACACCAAGACACTTCTTACATTACTAAAGAGGAATATGTAATAAAAGAAGGGATATGAGATGGTTTACTGTATGTAAACCATGTCACATATCATGTCGGGTTTGAGAAGGAGATTGGAAGAGCCGGCAATTGAATTACTGGCTTTTCTGCTATCTAGCGCTGTATGGTATATATATATATATATGTCTCACTGACATATATGTGTATATATATATATATATATATACCCCTATACTATGTGTAGACATTTATTCTACCTATTCTACTGTAAGCTGTCAGTATGATTTTACTGTACACCGCACTGAATTGCCGGCTTTTCTATAGAACACCGCTGCGTATTTCTCGCAAGTCACACTGTTGGTCCGTGTGCAATCCGTATTTTTCTCGCCCCCATAGACTTTCTTTGGCGATTTTTTTGCGCAATACGCTGACAAACGCAGCATGCTGCGATTTTCTATGGTCGTAGAAGACCGTATAATACGGATCAGTAAAATACGGCAGATAGGAGCTGGGCCGTAGAGAATCATTGTACCGTATGCAATCCGTATTTTCTGCACCTCTCATACGTCCGTGAAACTCGCTAGTGTCATGGCAGCCTTAGAGAGATATTAGTTGTAGAATCAGACTATACCCAGTGTTCTGGCAACTTTACCTTAAAGGAAACACAATAATCGTGTTGCAATTGGGAAGAAAAAAAGTTTCACAAATGCATTTGAGGTTTGGAAACTTCCGTTTGTGGCAGTTAAGATTAGGTAAGACGGAGCTTTGCTGACCGCACACATCCTTTCTAAGAGTTTTGCAAACAGGACACTTTACAATTTGGTTCTTCAAAGTCTCAATTTATGAAATTCAGGAAGGCAGCTAGTCATGGAGAGAAACCACCCTGCAGAGACAGAGCAGGGGTCTAAATGACCATATTGCGAGTCATAATAAATCTTTATAACTATAAATTACCGTAATCAGCTTGAATCCAGAACAACCTGGAAAAGGGCTCAGACATGCTGTAGAGTGGCCATTTAAGATAACTAGGATATAGGAGTCCTTCAGGGTTCCTCCGAGCCGCATGTGCGGCGCCCCAGGGTCCTGGTCGTCGCAGTGGTATTGCTTTCCTCTCGGTGAGAGTGATGCTACGTTTGGAGGCAAAGAAGGATAACTGCATCCAGGTATCACAAACATGCAACACATTTCACACTCCAGGCCACCAGGGGGAGCTCCTGACCCTATTTATTAGGTCTCTCCCCATATATAAATAACTGGTAGTCTGTAGGGAGAGTTAAAGGTTCCAGACCAGAATCTGAGGAGGATGGAGGGTTAAAGGAGCTGTGCATGCCCTCAGAGCTGTAGCTCCTGGGAAGAGACATTGAAAGGCAGAACTGTATTGCAGCGAGCGTGAAGGAAGTCGAAGCAAGGGAGAGGATACCAGAAGGGGACCAGCCCCGCTCAAGATGTCTCCTTCTGAGGCGCAAAATCCCGGTAGCCGGAACACCGAGGGAGTAAGGACCTCTACGCCTTATTTCAGAGACCGGCAGGACAGCTAATTGCAGGTTACCTGTCTGCACATACACCCAGGAGGCACGGTGACAACTACAGAGCCGGGTTATCTAAGATACCCTATAAACAGGCTCAAGTCACCAGTCATATGGGTTTTGTCCTATCCTATCCGGGGGACAGAGAGAGCGAAATATCGCATCTGTGAGACTCTTATGTGAAGCCATAGGCAGCAAGGGACTACACTACTACAGCGCAAAGGAAGGCTACTGATTTCCACCTGGACAAGGGAACTCTGGACTTGCCTCCAAACCGGCCGGACTCTGCCTGCCCTGTGATCTGGTGCCCTGGACTGTGGATGCTGAAGTCTTCAGTAAAGGTAAAGAGACTGCAACCTTGTGTCCTCGTTCTTCACTGCGCCTCTCACCATTCACCGTCTACACACCGGGAAGCCCTGTGGACATACTTCACCTGTGGGAAGGTATACCATCTAGATGCCATAACATCACCTCAGAGGACTCCTTAAAACAGCGTCGGTCACCCTGACCGGATACCACAGGTGGCGTCACGAACATTCCCCTTAAAAACCTTTCCCTTTTATACGGACGTCCCAGGGCCACAGACCGGGTCAGCCACCGTGACATGCCCTGTGAACCGCAGGACCCGGTACCGAGTATGCCACTGCCCTTGGGGGGCGATTCACATGTCTAGGTTGGCACACTAGTCCCAGGTGTTAACGCAGCAGGCAGGAAGCAATGGGAAAGCAATGACTTGGCACACACAGGAGCAGAGCCGGACTG